>NC_061510.1:300494088-300519611 GCF_022539505.1 Lolium rigidum | reverse complement strand
ACCTTGATTATTTACGAAAACTAAATTTTCAGCTCCTTACTTTTCAAACAGATTTGAACTTCAAGTTTCACGGAGATAAGATAACTTTAGGTACTAATTGAAACCATAGCTCTTTGAATCAACAATGTGAGGTTTACTAAAAGTTTGCAATAGGACTTAATCAATTCTTGATTCTTTAACAATACGGTACCAATCCGTAAATTTTCTTGTCAGATTTTAACAGTATTTCTATCTCAATTACAAGACTAGCGCATGGTAGAAAACGGATGCCAATACTACAAAATTAATTCAAAAGACTACTCAGACTATGTTTATGATAATTAGTTCATGTTTTAATCTAATTACTAATGAACTCCCACTTAATACAACATCCCCCATAGTTGTTAAGTGGTACATGATCCAAATCCACTACACCAAAACCGATCATCACGTGAGATGATGTAGCTTCAATAGTGAACATCAAAATGTTGATCATATCATCCATATCACTCGTGTTCAACCTTTCGGTTTCCGTTGTCCCGAGGCCATGTCTGTACATGCTAGGCTCGTCAAGCAAACCCAAGTATTCCGCGTGTGCAACATGGCTTACACCCGTTGTATGTGAACGTTGAGTCTATCACATCCGATCATCACGAGATGCTTCGAAACGACGAACTCGTACAACGGTGCATACTTAGGGGAGAACACTTTATTATCTTGATATTAATGTGAGGGATCATCTTATAATGCTACCGTCGCGATCTAAGCAAAATAAGATGCATAAAAGGATTAACATCACATGCAGTTCATATGTGATATGATATGGCCCTTTTGTCTTTGCGCCTTCGATCTTCACCTCTAAAGCACGGACATGATCTCCATCATCAACGGGCATGATCTCCATCATCGTCGGCGTAGCGTCAAGGTTCATGGCGCCGTCTTCATGGTTGTTCACCTCATGTAGCAACTATTACAACTACTTTGAAATACTACTCAACATGAAATTTAAAGACAACCATAAGGCTCATGCCGGTTGCCACAATACAATAATGATCATCTCATACATATTCATCATCACATCATGGCCATATCACATCACCAAACCCTGCAAAAAAAAGTTAGACGTCTCTAATTTGGTTTGCATATTTTACGTGGTTTAGGATTTTCGAGTAAGATCTAATCTACCTACGAACATGAACCACAACGGTGATACTAGTGTTGTCAATAGAAGAGTAAGTTGAATCTTCACTATAGTAGGAGAGACAGACACCCGCAAAGCCTCTTATGCAATACAAGTTGCATGTCGAACGAGGAACAAGTCTCATGAACGCGGTCATGTAAAGTTAGTCCGGGCCGCTTCATCCCACTATGCCACAAAGATACAAAGTACTCAAACTAAAGATAACAAGAGCATCAACGCCCACAAAACCATTGTGTTCTACTCGTGCAACCATCTATGCATAGACACGGCTCTGATACCACTAAAGGATAACATTGCATAGAAAACAAAAATTTTCCTACCGCGAACACGCAATCCAAGCCAAGATGCAATCTAGAAGACGGTAGCAACGAGGGGATATTGAGTCTCACCCTTGAAGAGATTCCAAAGCCTACAAGATGAGGCTCTTGTTGCTGCGGTAGACGTTCACTTGCCGCTTGCAAAAGCGCGTAGAAGATCTTGATCACGATCGCTTCGGCGCCACGAACGGGCAGCACCTCCGTACTCGGTCACACGTTCGGTTGTTGATGAAGACGACGTCCACCTCCCCGTTCCAGCGGGCAGCGGAAGTAGTAGCTCCTCTTGAATCCGACGAGCACGACGGCGTGGTGTCGATGGTGGTGGAGAAATCCGGCGGAGCTTCGCTTAAGCGTGCGGGATGTGGTGGAGGAGAGAGACCGCTAGGGTTTGGGGAGAGAGGGGGTTGGGCGCCGGCCCTCTAAGGGGTGCGGCCAAGGCCGAGGCTTGAAGTGGTCAGCCCCCTCTCCTATGCCCCTCATTATATAGGTGGAAGCACCAAGAGTTCTAGTCCAAGTCTTCGAATAAGACCCCAACACTAAAACCTCCCATATGTGGGAAACCTACTCAAGGAGGGAGTCCTACCCAAGGTGGGACTCCCACCTTTCCTTGAGGTGGGTTGGCCGGCCACCCTAGGGGAGTCCACCTTGGACTCCTCCCCTTTAGGGTTGGCTGGTCATGCAAGGTGGAGTCCCTCCGGGACTCTACTTTCCATGGTGATTTCTTCCGGACTTTTCTAGAACCTTCTAGAACCTCGCCATAAATGCACCGGATCATTTCCAAACTTGGAATATGACTTCCTATATATGAATCTTATTCTCTGGACCATTCCGGAACTCCTCGTGATGTCCGGGATCTCATCCGGGACTCCGAACAAATATTCGAACTCCATTCCATATTCAAGTTCTACCATTTCAACATCCAACTTTAAGTGTGTCACCCTACGGTTCGTGAACTATGCGGACATGGTTGAGTACTCACTCCGACCAATAACCAATAGCGGGATCCGGAGATCCATAATGGCTCCCACATATTCAACGATGACTTTAGTGATCGAATGAACCATTCACATACGATACCAATTCCCTTTGTCACGCGATATTTTACTTGTCCGAGGTTTGATCTTCGGTATCACTCTATACCTTGTTCATCCTCGTCTCCCGACAAGTACTCTTTACTCGTACCGTGGTATGTGGTCTCTTATGAACTTATTCATATGCTTGCAAGACATTAGACGACATTCCACCGAGAGGGCCCGGAGTATATCTATCCAGTCATCGGGATGGACAAATCCCACTGTTGATCCATATGCCTCAACTCATACTTTCCGGATACTTAATCCCACCTTTATAACCACCCATTTACGCGGTGGCGTTTGATGTAATCAAAGTACCTTTCCAGTATAAGTGATTTACATGATCTCATGGTCATAAGGACTAGGTAACTATGTATCGAAAGCTTATAGCAAATAACTTAATGACGAGATCTTATGCTACGCTTAATTGGGTGTGTCCATTACATCATTCATATAATGATATAACCTTGTTATTAATAACATCCAATGTTCATGATTATGAAACTAATCATCCATTAATCAACAAGCTAGTTTAAGAGGCATACTAGGGACTTCTTGTTGTCTACATATCACACATGTACTAATGTTTCGGTTAATACAATTATAGCATGATATATAAACATTTATCATAAACATAAAGATATAAATAATAACCACTTTATTATTGCCTCTAGGGCATATCTCCTTCAAAACTAGCTAAAGAGAATAATGTAGCTAAAGTTTGGACTATTACCACCACTAGTAATGTTAATGATTCACATGTTGCTACACCTCCTACTATCAATGGTAAAATAATTGGTGTTGGCAATGTTACTACTCCTAGTGCAAAGCGTGCAAAATTGCCTGAAACTGCTAAAACGCACGAACTGATAAAACTGCTGAAATTTTTCAAAATATTGGGGACAACGATCCCATTGCTGTAGATCATAATGGTTTAGACTTTGATGATTGTCACATCTCTGAAGTTATAAAGGTCTTACAAAAACTTGCTAAAAGTCCCAATGCTAGTGCTATAAATTTGGCCTTTACAAAATATATTACAAATGCTCTCATAAAAGCTAGAGAGGAGAAACTAAAACTTGAAACCTCTATTCTAGGAAGTTAGAAGATGGTTGGGAGCCCATCATTAATATGAGGGTCAATGATTTTTATTGTAATGCTTTATGTGATCTTGGTGCAAGTATTTCTGTTATGCCTAAGAAAATTTATGATATGCTTGACTTGCCACCATTGAAAAATTGTTATTTGGATGTTAATCTTGTTGATAATGCTATAAAGAAACCTTTGGGGAGAATTGATAATGTTCGTATTATGGTTAACAATAACCTTGTCCCCGTTGATTTTGTTGTCTTGGATATTGAATGCAATGCATCTTGTCCCATTATATTGGGAAGACCTTTTCTTCGAACTCGTTGGTGCCACCATTGATATGAAGGAAGGTAATATTAAATATCAATTTCCTCTCAAGAAAGGTATGGAACACTTCCCTAGAAAGAGAATGAAGTTACCTTATGATTCTATTATTAGAACAAATTATGATGTCGATGCTTCGTCTCTTGATGTTACTTGATACACACTTTCTGCGCCTAGCTGAAAGGCGTCAAAGAAAAGCGCTTATGGGAGACAACCCATTATTTTACTTCTGCACTTTATTTTATATTTGAGTCTTGGAAGTTGTTACTACTGTAGCAACCTCTCCTTATCTTTATTTTAATGCATTGTTGTGCCAAGTAAAGTCTTTGATAGTAAAGCCAATACTAGATTTGGATTGCTCGCGCATGAACAGATTTCTTGCCGTCACGAATTTGAGCGAGTAGTCTCGTAGAAAAATTAAAAAATCTGCCAATTTACGTGCGTGATCCTCGGATATGTACGCAACTTTCATTCAATTTGGGCATTTTCATCCGAGCAAGTATGGTGCCACTTTAAAATTCGTCTTTACGAACTGTTATGTTTTGACATGATTCTGCCTTTTATTTCGCATTGCCTGTTTTGCTATGTTGGATGGATTTCTTTGTTCCATTAACTTTCGGTAGCTTTGTGCAATGTCCGGAAGTGTTAAGAATGATTATGTCACCTCCGAATATATGAATTATGCAATCGACCCTCTAATGAGTTTGTTTCGAGTTTGGTGTGGAGGAAGTTTTCAAGGGTCAAGAGAGGAGGATGATACAATATGATCAAGAAGAGTGAAAAGTCAAAGCTTGGGGATGCCCCCGTGGTTCATCCCTGCATATTTTAAGAAGACTCAAGCGTCTAATCTTGGGGATGCCCAAGGCATCCCTTCTTCATCGACAACTTATCAGGTTCTCTAGTGAAACTATATTTTTATTCCGTCACATCTTATGTGCTTTACTTGGAGCGTCTGTTTGTTTTTATTTTTGTTTTTGTTTGAATAAATCGGATCCTAGCATTCTTTGTTTGGGAGAGAGACACGCTCCACTGTTTCGTATGAACACATATGTCCTTGGCTTTATCTTTAATGTTCATTGCGAAAGTTGGACTATTTCATTCATTGTTATATGGTTGGAAACGGAAAATGCCGCATGTGGTAAATGGTTTAATGTCTTGAATAATGTGATACTTGGCAATTGTTATGCTCATATAGATCTTGTTTAAGCTCTTGCATCATGTACCTTGTACTCATTAATGAATAACTACATAGAGCTTGTTAAAATTTGGTTTGCATGACTGATCTCTAGAGTCTAGATATTTTCTGGTTGAGGTGTTTGAACAACAAGGAGAAAATGTAAAGTCTTATAATAGTTACAATATGTTCATATGTGAGCTTTGCTGCACCTTTTATACTTGAGTTTGCTTCAAACAACCTTGCTAGCCTAGCCTTGTATTGAGAGGAATTCTTCTCATGCATCCAAATCCTTGAGCCAATAACCATGCCATTTGTGTCCACCATACCTACCTACCACATGGTATTTCTCCGCCATTCCAAAGTAAATTACTTGAGTGCTACCTTTAAATTTCTATTCTTTGTCTTTGCAATATATAGCTTATGGGACAAATAGCTTAAAAACTATTGTGGTGAAGAATATGTACTTATGTCTCTTATTTCTTAATAAGTTGCTTGTTGAGCAGTAACCATGTTTCTGGGGACGCCATCAACTTTTACCTTTGTTGAATATCATGTGAGTTGCTATGCATGTTCGTCTTGTCTGAAGTAAGGGCGGTTCTCACGATCAAATGGTTTGAGTATGCATACTCGTTAGAGAAGAACATTGGGCAGCTAATCGAAGCCATGATTCATGGTGGAAGTTTCAGGTGTGGACAATTAATCCTCAATCTCTTATGAGAATATTAATCTGTTGTTGAATGCTTATGCATTAAAGAGGAGTCCATTATCTCGTTGTTTATGTTGTCCCGGTATGGATGTCTAAGTTGAGAATAATCAAAAGCGAGAAATCCAATGCGAGCTTTCTCCTTAGACCTTTGTACATGCGGCATAGAGGTACCCCTTTGTGACACTTGGTTGAAACATATGCTATGCAATGATAATCAGTGTTAATCCAAGCTAATTAGGACATGGTGCGAGCACTATTGGTATACTATGCATGAGGCTTGCAACTTATAGGATATCTTATACATAACACATATGCTTTATTACTACCGTTGACAAAATTGTTTCTTGTTTTCAAAATGAAAAGCTCTAGCACAAATATAGTAATCAATGCTTCCCTCTGCGAAGAGCCTTTCTTCTACTTTATTGTTGAGTCAGTTTGAATTTATTGCTTTATGAGTAACTCTTATGCAAGTCTTATTGATGCTTGTCTTGAAAGTATTATTCATGAAAAGTCTTTGCTATATGATTCATTTGTTTACTCATTATCTTCATCATTGCTTCGAATCGCTGCATTCATCTCATATGCTTTACAATAGTATGATCAAGATTATGATAGCATGTCACCTCGTAAATTATCTTTGTTATCGTTTACCTACTCGAGGGCGAGTAGGAACTAAGCTTGGGGATGCTTGATACGTCCCAAACGTATCTATAATTTCTTATGTTCCATGCTACTTTTATGATGATACTCACATGTTTTATACACATTATATGTCATATTTATGCATTTTCCGGCACTAACCTATTGACGAGATGCCGAAGAGCCGATTGCTTGTTTTCTGCTGTTTTTGGTTTCGTAAATCCTAGTAAGGAAATATTCTCGGAATTGGACGAAATCAACGCCCAGGGGCCTATTTTTCCACGAAGCTTCCAGAAGTCCGAAGAGGAAACGAAGTGGGGCCACGGGGCACCGCCACACTAGGGAGGCGCGGCCCAGGTGCTGGCCGCGCGACCCTGTTGTGTGGGCCCCTCGTGACCCTCCCGACTCTGCCCTTCCGCCTACTTAAGGTCTTCGTCGCGAAACACCCAGTACCGAGAGCCATGATACGGAAAACCTTCCAGAGACGCCGCTGCCGCCAATCCCATCTCAGGGGATTCAGGAGATCGCTCTCCGGCACCTCGCCGGAGAGGGGAATCATCTCCCGAAGGTCTCTTCATCGCCATGATCGCCTCCGGATCGATGTGTGAGTAGTCCACCCCTGGACTATGGGTCCATAGCAGTAGCTAGATGGTTGTCTTCTCCTCATTGTGCTACCATGTTAGATCTTGTGAGCTGCCTATCATGATCAAGATCATCTATTTGTAATCCTTCATGTTGTGTTTGTTGGGATCCGATGAATATTGAATACTATGTCAAGTTGATTATCAATCTATCATATATGTTATTTATGTTCTTGCATTCTCTCCGTTGCTAGTAGAGGCTCGGCCAAGTTGATACTTGTGACTCCAAGAGGGAGTATTTATGCTCGATAGTGGGTTCATGCCTCCATTAAATCTGGGACGAGTGACGTAAAGTTCTAAACTTGTGGATGTGTTGTTGCCACTAGGGATAAAACATCGATGCTTTGTCTAAGGATATTTGTGTTGATTACATTACGCACCATACTTAATGCAATTGTCTGTTGTTTACAACTTAATACTGGAAGGGGTTCGGATGATAACTCTGAAAGTGGACTTTTTAGGCATAGATGCATGTCGGATAGCGGTCTATGTACTTTATCGTAATGCCCCGATTAAATCTCATAGTACTCATCATGATATATGTATGTGCATTGTTATACCTTCTTTATTTGTCAATTGCCCAACCGTAATTTGTTCACCCAACATCTCGCTTATCTTATGAGAGAGACACCGCTAGTGATATGTGGACCCCGGTCCTATTCTTTACATCCGAAATACAATCTATCGCAATTGTTCTTTACTCGTTCTTCGCAAACAACCATCATCATCCACACTATACATCTAATCCTTTGTTTACAGCAAGCCGGTGAGATTGACAACCTCGCCGTTACGTTGGGGCAAAGTTCCGTGATTGTGTTGTGCAGGTTCCACGTTGGCGCCGGAATCCCCGGTGTTGCGCCGCACTACACTCCGCCGCCATCAACCTTCAACGTGCTTCTTGGCTCCTACTGGTTCGATAAACCTTGGTTTCTTTCTGAGGGAAAACTTGCTACTGTACGCATCACACCTTCCTCTTGGGGTTCCCAACGGACGTGTCGACTGCACGCATCAGTGATACTGCAACGCGGGAAGCCGAAGATCAAGAGGCATCAGATGAGCTTGTTGATGATCTTGGTCGGGCCATTGCTCATGCAAGAAGAGACTGTGAAACTGAAAAGGAAAGGTTGAAGTTCGACTAGATGTTAGAGGATCACAACAAATTGTTGTACCCAACTTGTGAAGATGGCCAGAAAAAGCTAGGTAGCACACTGAAATTGTTGCAATGAAAGGCAGAGAACGGTGTGACTGACTCGGGATTTGAAAAGTTGCTGAAAATAATTAAGAAGAACCTTCCAAGGGCTAACAAATTGTCCGCTAGTACATAGGAAGCGAAGAAGGTTGTCTGCCATCTAGGATTAGACGTGCAGAAGATACATGCATGCATTAATGACTGCATCCTCTACCGCGGTGAGTAGGAGAATTTAGATGCATGCCCGGTGTGCACTATATTACGACATCTTCTATTCCCATTTCCTGATATCAAGTAATTAGTAACTTATTTACTCACTTCTTCATTCTCGGGCAGGGCTTGGAAACTGTTCATGAAGACTACTCCGGGTGAATGGAAACCGGAGCTTACATTTCAAGATCGCCCTGTAAGTAGTACTATAGCTATGTTCGTGAATCTCTTTGATTTTTTGTTTCAATACCATGCATTATCATGCTTGATTATTAGTTTGATCAAATTATATTTTCATAAAGTGTTTGAAGCAGGAACCCGGGAATAACTTATGTGGATATTACGTCTGTGAGTTCATTCGCGAGATGGCCTGTCACCTGGAGGCGGAGACGGCCATACATGCCCTTCATGTACGTGAACAATATTTCACAATCTTATTTTATTACCATCAATTGTATTGAGTTCCATTCATACATATTGATCTCCTTTTTTTTAGAATTATTAGATGGAACGCGTGTAGGACTCTTTCCTAACGGTGGATCGCATAGGATCAATTCAAGAGGAATTTGCGGGATTCTTAGTTAGGGAGGTCGTAGCTCCAACTGAGGCATACCATCGGGAGTTCATATATGACATTAGGGATGTAAAATAGATATTGTAAAGAGGATCGACTTTATATTGTAAACATGCATTACGTGTACTGTATTTCATGACGATGTGTATATATTCATTACGATGTTGTGGTTCCTTGAATGATGTATGCATTGCAAATTTGAATGAATAACATAAAACCCTGAAACTCTGCCACGGCCATTTTCTCTGCCGCGGTAGAGACCCTCCACTGTGAACTCTCTGATCGCATCACGTGGAGGACCATTTAGTTCCGGTTTATATTTGAACCGGGACTAAAGGTATAAGCTTTTAGTCCCTATTTTGCAGTCTCGGTTGCACAATCGGTTCAACGTAGAGGGCTAGAGGCAAGTGGTCGCACCCTCCATTTTAAAAAAAATGGTTAACATATGGTCCCGATTTTCTTGCCAAAAAAAGCTTTTCTAAGCGGCGACAATAAGCCTAAACTTCACTTTTTAGACAGATTTTGGATGGTGTTGGGTTGCTTGCCTAATAGTTTGGGTTGCTGCCAAAAGGAGCCAGTATTCGGCATATCTAAATATGGGCAGCAAGCAAACTTTACCAAAGCTCAACGAAATCACCAAATCATGTTACCAAACAAAGTAGAGTATTCCAAATTCAACGGCTACTGTCATATTTGGTACTCGGAACTTTCCTTCCAAAAAATCCAATCAAGGCCGATACTCCGATCCGGTCCGCTCCATCTTCGTATCCGTTTCAGGCTTTCCATCCGTTCCGCAGCCCAGCCCGATAGCAGCCCAAGCCCAGATTCCCCCAAAACACGTCAAAATCATGGTAGGTCCCGCCTCCCGCGCCCCGAAATTTCCCCCGACTTTCCCGCTCCAATCCTTCCATCATTAACGCTGCTGACGTGTTCGCTCGCGACCCCTCGAAGTCTACGAGGGGCAAACACGTAATTCTCCGCCCCCAAACCGACCTATACACACACGGACACACAAACTCCGTCCCCGATATAAATATCCCCGTCCCCGACCTTATCAACAACTCATCCACCATGATCTGATCTCATCTCCGAAAAATTATTCGAATCTCTCCTCGGCGCGATCCCCAAATTCCCCGACTCCCCGCGCGGCCAAAACCCAAACCGCCAGTTTCAAAATTTCCCCAACCCCCGATCGGATCTACCCGCCCCGAGCGCGCCATTCGTCCCCGGATCTAGCTCTGCCCCCTCCTCCCCGCCGGCGTCGAGCGATGGCGGTGCACGGGCGGCCGACGAAGCGGGCGCGGCGGACGCGGGTGACGGCGGAGCCCTGCCTGCTCGACATGCGGGCCTTCCCCGGCGCCACGGAGCGGGCGGGCGCCGCCACGTTCCGCGCCAACGTGCGCGGGTTCCTGGCCAGCCACGCGTCCCCGGCGCCGCCGCCCGCGCCCGCCGAGTGGGGGCAGGACCAGGAGGCCGTGCTGGGCGACGCCGGCGCCGTGTGGCAGGTGGGTTTCCGTGTGGGCGGGGACGGCGAGGCGGCGGTCGTGGTCATGGATGTCGTCGAGGAGGACGTGCCCAGGGCCAGGCGCGTCCACTGTGACCACTGTACTGTCGCCGGTAAGTGTGTGTCGTCTTTGAGAGTTTTGAGTCACTCAGGCGTGCTTTAGTTTGTTTGGTATTCCAGCATGGTCGGATTAGTATAGCAGACCGTGTCATGTTTTTTATTTATTTGTAGATCTTATTAAGAGTATATAGGTAGCCTGTTAGGAGAATTAGCTGTAGATTTTAGATTAATGAGAGTGTTCTCTGTAGTGTGTGAAGAGTATTCAGGTTTCTCGTTTTTCATTTGGGATGCTGTAAATATGTATAAATGCATGCCCACATGAGTGAAATACTAGATTTGGCAATCTCGACGGAATAAAGACTTCTGTATCTCTGCCTCTCGTTTTTAATCTATATGTTGACCGCAATTGCTACCTTTTTGGCTGATTATGACTACATAATGTGTATTTGGAGGCAAATTATTCATGAGAATGGGATACACAGGACTGAAGAGAGGGAAAATAATACTGAGTGAGGCTCGACAAATAAAATATCTCCAACAGCCTATTCCCACCTGATATTCACAGGCCAACTCGCCTGATTACATGGCAATGCCCACTCTTTCAAGCCAACACTTAACTAACTACAATTAAATAGCCTGATAAACTTGTTCCAAATTGATCTGCATCCTACTATGTTTGCTTCCGAGATTAAAGCCATATCTGCTGATGAGATGAACAGTCATTTTTCTTCATGGCATGCATGTGAATAGCTGATGCCTGATGGTGACAATGGCTGATAAAATTTACAACTTGAGATGTGAATTGACAGTCACCTCATTTGTTCAACTTTGATAGGCTGGAGCAGGCACCCTGTATGTGGAAAGAAGTACCACTTCATAATTCGGAATGACAACATGCCCAGATGCAAAACCTGCCGCCGTTGTGGTCTCATGGTTGAATTGTTCCAAACAAGGTTGGTTCTATCACCAAGGCTCAGTATTTACAATTTAAAAATAAAGCAACCAAACAATATCACTGCAAATTATTAAAGTGACAATAATATCATTGCAATAAGGCTGCAACAGTAATTACGATGGCAAATAAAACTACAGTATCAACTGCGATGGTATCTTCAGATATCACAATAGTTTAATCTTGTCATGCAAATATCAGGTGTCCCTCATGCAGTCATGGTTCTGGGTTCGCCCCTGATGAATCAGAAGATTGGGACTATGTGCAGATTGACAATCCGAGCCATTTGCTACACGGCATAGTTCATGAAAATGGGTTTGGACACCTTGTACGGATTAATGGTCATCAAGGTGGCTCCAGCTTATTGACAGGGTACCAACTGATGGACTTTTGGGATCGTGTTTGCAGATACCTCCGAGTAAGGTAATGAAAGGCAAATTTACCTGTACCTGTGTATGGTTAAAAAACAATATGAGCTCTATTATTTCTGTACTTTTTTCCTGGGAAGTGATACTAACAAGTACATGATAAATTTCAGGAAGGTCTCAGTGATGGATGTCTCAAAAAAGTTTGAAGTTGACTACCGGGTTTTACATGCTGTTGCCACTGGCTGTTCTTGGTATGGGCAGTGGGGATTCAAACTTGGCAGTGGGAGCTTTGGAATCACGTCTGAAACCTACTGCAAAGCCATTGAAAACCTCTCGTCGGTGCCACTGTCCCACTTCTTCCCTCATTCTCGGTCTCCTCGAAACCAATTGCAGGATACCATTGCTTTCTATCAATCCCTCTCAAAGTGCCCCCTCACCACATTCCGTGATTTGTTCCTCTATGTTTTGGGGCTTGTTGCTAACAAAAGTGTGCACAACCACCTTGTAACAATGCACAAAAAGGAGATAGTATATGATGTTGATTTGAGAGAGGGAAACTGGACTGATGAGGAAATAAAACGAGCAGTAGATGTTGCTCTGAAAGTTCTCCGTGCTGCAGATAGTTGGGTGGCTATGCGAAGCCTAAAGGCAGCAACAGCCCATCCAATTGGTTCACCAGAGCTGGTTGATTACTGCCTCAAGACCATTAGTGGTACAAGAACCTTTGATGGGATGGTTGTAGTAGTTCGTTGCAACAGCGAGACAAACACAATAGAGTACAGGTTGGTGACTGATATTTTGTTGTCACTTGCATAGTATACTAGTTCTTGTTTTATTATCAAAAGGCTAACTATTTTTTTTTCTCACTGCAGGCTCACAAATGAAACCATGTTGCCACCAAAGAATGCGAGCTTGCCAACCCAGGAACACCTTCTGCGTGACATCAAGTTTCTCTATGATGCTCTCCTCTGCCCTCATACAATGCACCCTTACAAGCCAGAACAAATTCATGATCAGGCCAAGAGATCTGCCATGGTCCTTTTGGACTGCAAGCAATTCTTGAATCATTATGACTTGGAAGAGGATTTTTTGCCTCAAAACCAATCTGCGTTGCACATCTGGTGCCAAGTGGAGCTATTGGATCAGGTTGATGATCCACCCAGCCTCCCAGCAGAGCTTCTAACACTTCCTCAAACAGCTACTGTTGCTGATCTGAAGATGGAGGCTATGAGGACATTTCGAGATGTGTACTTGATGTTACAGAGCTTTGTCCCAAACCAGCTTCTTGATTGTCCAACTGCAGGGGACACAACTCAAGTCAAGCTCTTATTTGGAGCAAAAGGGACTGTTCACATCCAAGGCAAGTGTGTAGGAGGTGAGCGTAGAGTTGCAATATATCGGATGGAGAGGGGTGTTGACAAATGGACAGTTAATTGTTCATGTGGAGCCATGGATGATGACGGCGAGAGAATGCTATCTTGTGACTTGTGCCAGGTGTGGCAGCACACTAGGTGCGCTGGGATTAGTGATTTTGATCAGGTCCCAAAGAGATATGTGTGTTCATCATGTAAATTACTCCACAAGCCCAAAATGTATAGTAGTTTCTCTAACAAGAGATGTAAGACTGCTGGCTCTTTTAGTCATGCCAGTGGTGGCTTGTGGAGGTCTCACATCGGTTAACATGTACATATTGACATGGAAGTGTTCCTAAAATGAAATATGCAAGTTTTTGGTGACTACTATGTGAAATGCTAGTTTTATTTTTCTGGCTCATTACTAATGAGAAACTTACCAGCATGAGTAGATTTGCTTTGTCCTCCACCAACCAACATTGTTCACATTAGCAGCATCACAACAGTTTGTCAAGATGATACTGAAAATAAGTAGAAACTATTTAGAAACATGAATTTGGCATGAATCTACAACAAAATTATTGCAGAAAAACAAGACAACTTGAACCAATATCTAGCTGTTACACAGTACTGTCTTGCAGGTTCACATGCCAATGGATATCTAGAAAGCTTTTGTGTTCTTGTTGGAAAAGCAAAATACTACCAAAGATAACCTCTACCCTTGATCTCAAATGCAATATGAACAAAACGAAATGAATGAACACAATACCGCAGTTGCAAGTTCAGCAAGTAATGCAGATAATAATTCAAATGTCAGATGGCAGAGCATTGCACTTGGGTATGTTTGCAAGTAATGCAGATAATAATACAAGCTAAATGTTTTATCACATGGGACAAACGAGAAAGGACACATCCAGATCAACATTTGGAGAGAGGAAGAATATTGAATATTCCATAGCCCTATTTCAAAATAAGAGAAAATAAAACCTGACCAATCTGTGACGTTGTAAAACAATATAAACCTGACCTTGCACATAATACTCTGTTAGTTGAGTTAAATTTAGTGAAGAGCATACTGCAACAAAATGCCAAGCTGCTGTAACACTTACTGACTAAAACTACAGTAGCCTAAGAAATGGTGAATTAATAGGTTTGATACTGGGAAAAAATCTTAAATAGGTCATTATTAGAAACAGTTGCGATGCTAAAATGTGGACAAATTCGGATTTGAGTCATCATGTATCCAGTTCAGATATCGAGTATTACATTTGAAGGAAACCTCTCCTCGGTCATTTGAAGACAGTTTGGTCTTCATACGAGGCATGTCTCAGAACTTAGCTAAGGTGTATAGTAGTTTTCCTAACCAAAGATGCAAGGCTGCTAGCTCTTTTAGTCATGCCAGTGGCGGGTTATGGAGATCACACATCAGTTAGCATGTACGTATTGACAAGAATGAGTCCTAATACGAAAAATGCAAAATCTTGATGACCACTATACTGAAATACTAGTTTTATCATTCTGGTTCATGACTCATGAGAAACTTACCAGCATGCTGTGTCAGTGTAAGTTCCAGCAAAGCTAGCCCTTGAGAATGGATTCAGTGACTTGCTTCGTCCTTCAACAACCAACATTGTCTACATTAGTATCAGAGCAGTTTGTAGAATTGGTACTGAAAAATAAAACAGAACTCTACTCTAAGTCAAAAAGAAAAAAAAAAGACAACATGACAGTACTACCTTGCAGTTTCACATGTCAATGAAGAATGAACATCTAGAAAGCTTTTGTGTTTTTTTGATTTAGAACATAAATTTTTTTTACCTCGGCTGAACCTCTACCTTGATCACAAATGGAATATGAACAAGAAAGATGAATGATATGTAGTTGCAAGTTCAGTAGGTGATGAAGATAGCAATTCATCAAATTTCCAATGGCAGTTAGGTATGTTTGCATAGTAGTATTTTCATGTGCATATTACAAGATAAATGTTTTACACACAGGACAAAAGAGGAAGAACGTATCCAGTTCATAATTTGAACATAGAAAGATAGAACGAAAACTGAATATGCAGTTGCAAGTTCAGTAGGTGATGAAGATAACAATTCAAATTTCAAATGACAGAGCATTGCAGTTAGGTATGTTTGCGCAGTAGTAGTATTTTGATGTGCATATTACAAGATAAATGTTTTATCACACAGGACAAAAGAGAAAGGACGTATCCAGTTCAGAATTGAACAGAGAAAGATAGAACGACAACTGAATATCCCATAACCCTGTTCAAAATAAGAGAATAAAATCCGAACAATCCGTAATGTTGTACATCACTATAAACTTGACCTGACACATACTATGTTAGTTCAGCGCAATCCGTAATGTTGTTCATCACTATAAATTTAGTGAAAGAGCATATTGCAACCAAATTCCAAGCTGCGGCAGCACTTCTAACGTCACTTACTGAACTAAAACTACTTAACAATTAGTGAAATAATAGGGTAGGGTACTGGGAAATATTCCTAAATAGTTCATTATTACAAACAATATGATGCTAATGTGGACAAACTCATGTAGAGTCATGATATATAGGTGAAGAAACAATATCAATTCTACTTGTAAGAAGGATAAACCATTTCTTTATATACTAGCAAATATCAAGTGAAGAAATAATATCAATTCTAATTGTAAGAAGGATAAAGGAAGGACAGTAAATTAAGAACCCCGGGCGCTAAATTCTAGAAACCAAATAGTTCATAATAGACAAAATGAAGCATACTAAGGCTGCATTTGCCATTGTAGTGATTTTGAGAATCCCCTTTTGCTGAACCCGCTTTCCCTTTTTTAGGGCCCGTTCGGTTCCATCTGATTTGAGGGGGATTGAGAGGTATTGAGGTGGTTTAAATTCCTAGCAAGTCAAAATACCGCTAAATCCACTCCAATCCACCCTAATCCACTTGTCTAGGGGATTAACCGAACAAGTCTTTAGTGATTGGTTGACCTGCTTTTACTTAAGTTGTGGCTAATTTTCCACCAAAGACTATTAAACAAGCACAGTTCAGCAACCACAAACTGCGCTTAGCACTTGGACAGTTTAGAGAAGAAGTATTTCATAATAGATAAACTGATGGGTTGGGTTCTAAGGGAAGACTTAGCCAGATAGAGAAATACAGATTGGAAACTGCACATGGAAGAATCGGTGCAAATATTGACAGTAGAAAACAACTGAACAAATATACTTTTCTTTATGAAGTCAGATGGCACTAACTTATCTTGAAGATGATAGTGTTGAAAATAGGAACCAAAATAGTACCAATAATGATTAAAAAGAAGTGATTTTGAGGATACATAAGAATATACATGGGGCAGAAAACACGAAGATACATATAATTCCAAGCATAAAAAAATCTAAGCATACTTATCTGTAACAGACTATTAAACTCTGTGATGCTTCCAGCTGATATATTCAGAGAAAATGGGGCATGACAAAAAGTAACAGATATATTATTTAAGTGGTTTGAAGAGATAAAGTCGTAAAGTTCTTGCTTGTGTGATTTTTTTATGTGAACAGCAGCAGCTCTGTTTTGTTTGTTTGCAATGATAAAGAGGAATCGAAGTTGTGGACGTTCTGAAATTAAAAGGAATGAGAGAGATTGCATGTTCATCTTACTGATCAGGAGAATTACATCCTACTTTTTTTCAATGGGGAACAGTAGGAATAACAGAGTCTCATTATTGTTACTGTCCCAGTGGAGAACTTGTGGTGCCCAACCGATAGGTGAATCATTAAGTAGGAAAATATATTCTTCGAACAGAAACTGCTGGACTATAACATGAGGTTAATACCTCCCAAATTGAATGGGGCATGTTATGCAATTTTATCAAATGCACCATCAAACATGTTTTCCTCAAGGAGATCGTGTTTTGAAAATTAAAAACACAAAACAAAAAAACCTGTGACAGAAGTTCTCATACAAAATGTTCCGCCAGAGTCCACAAGTGAGTTTGAGAGCCAGAATGTTGAATTAGACACAAACAGACAAGAATGAGATGGCACCATGAACTTTGTTGGGCAACAAAGACAGCTCAGAACCCAGTTGAAAACAAGGACAATACAAGTGAAGATTTTTCACAGCTGTATGTTTATGGATTGAAATATGCTGCAAAAAATCGGCAACTTTAGCTCAAGAGCTGAACTCATTAACATAAATTGAAGAAAACCTAGAGAATAAAATGTCAAGCCACAACAAACAATCATAAAACAAGGTAATAAGCCTAAAGTCTCATTCTGCATACACTGTCCAGAGAAAACAGAACACCAAAGCAGTTGGTAAAGAAGAAAATTAACAAATAATATGTAGCTACTCACAAGGAAGAAGTAATCAAAGATGAGAATATAAAGTAATACACATCTCCATGGCATGATGCACACAAAGTGGGGACGCAGCTGTAGACCTGTATAGTTCATGCAAGGAAACTGGGAGCTTAAACGAGCATAGGTTTTAATGCAATTGCCGGTTGAACAATATGATAGTACAACCATAGCCACAAGAAATCCGCGCGTTCCAGATAGGGCTTAAACTATTGGCTTATCTTCCAATGACTAGAGCACTAATTTCGGCATCAAATTCGACCAGTACAAATGACCTAATTTATCACCAACATGAACACAATAGCAAGATTAGTCGGCTACTTGAGGCTCACCGCAATTTAATTGGAGGACTACAATCCTGGTACTAACGACAACACGATATCGACTTAGTAAACCCCAAAGCTTACGCATTCCATGGGGATTATCGAGTAGCGGAGACAAGAACAACTGAAAGGGAACGAAGTAATCGCAGGAAAACCTAACCTTCGAAGCACGTCATCCTCCGCACGAGATGATCCGTGAGCGGCTTGATGGAGAAGGGAAGAGAATCCCGGGACCTTCATCTGGTGTCGATCGCTTATGGCGGAGGTGCGAGGAGAGGAAATTGGGAGGGGATTTCGAGTCTATTCTTCGTTTCGTTGCTCGTGGCTTGAGTTGGCCTTCGCCAAAGGGCAAAGCTGAGCTGAGGATATTCGGCGCTGTGTTTCTGCCCAAGTCGGACTTGTCTCAAAAAGATTTCCGGACAATTTTATTTCGATATTTCCCCAGTCAGCATGGAAAAAACCGGAGTTTAGTTGACTCTAGTGTAGATATATCTAGATAGATTTTAATTTTAAAAACATTCATATTAATAGCAAATAATATGAGTCAAGGGAGTAGAAATAAGTATACAACCATGTATCATGTTAGAGCGTCTCCACCGGTGCCCCTCAAATAGGCGCCGACAGGGGCGCCGGCACAACATCCTTCATTTGGGGGATGGTGTTCCCACACTGGCGCCCCTATATTCCCCCAATAGAAATTCATATGTATATAATATTTAAAAAATGAAATTCATATGAATATTGACTAGTTTTATACAAAAGTGACTCGAATTTAAACTTAATAAAACTTAAACTTCGAACCCTAATCTACTAGCCGTCGGTGGGGCGTGCGACGGGCCTACCTCATCGTCGTTCTTCCCTTTTGCCGCCTGCATCCGTGCCCACCTCTCTGTCATTGCTTCGAACATCTGGCGGTGGAGCATAGCCGCCAACGACGCTGTTGTCGAGGGTACTCCTCGGCAATGCCCTCCGATTGGGGCTTAGGGTTGACGGAATCCTGCAAGCTGACACGAGACATCGGTTCACAGACAAGCGGGGAGAGCGATTTACCCAGGTTCGGGGCCCTCGATGAGGTAAAACCCTTACGTCCTCGCCCGTCCGTTCTTGATTATGAAGATATTGGGTTACAATGGGGTGCCGAATAGTTCGGCTGAGATCTTGTCGAGAGGCTAAGTGCTATGTTGACCTAGCTCTAGACTTTTGGTGGCTTAGATTGCTAAGGTTGATTGTGTCCCTCGACAGCCCCTCTCCTGGCCTTTATATAGGAGGCCAAGTCTCAAGAGGTCTAACCGAGTACGACTAGGTTTACAGTAGTTTTAGATCTAATCTTTCCTTGTTCGGCCGCCTCGTTATCTTGCCTGCCAAGGAATCTTCTGGTGCGCCATCCAAGTGGCCCGTCTTCCCTCCAAGTGCCTTCATGGGCCTCCAACTAGACAATACGGAATATGGCAATGTCGGTTACCCGAAGGGTAATGCCCACGTCAGTAGCCCCCGAGTGTCCAGCCGAACATGGTTCGGGTGGGGACTAAAGCATGTCTTCTTTTGATGCTCTTCTCCTTGATTGCCCTTGTTCATCTTGAATCAGCATCATCTTCTTCTGTCGGGTGCGCGTCAGCGCTCCCGATGGGAGTAGCCCCCGAGTCTAGGTACGGATGCTTGCAATCCGTGCGTAGACTCAAGTTGTACCGCTCGAATATTTTTACTCTGCCAAAGTTTTTCTGCAAGTCTTCATCGGTCATCCGATATATTTTCCGCATTCAAGGGATGATAAATAACGTGCCCAACTTTTGTTGATTAACTGCCGATGGCAAAACAACGTTACCCTACACAGAATCAAGTCCCCGGGCATGATCCTGGAGTGCAAAAAAGTTCTGTCGGGTGCGCGTTCAGCGCTCCCGATGGGAGTAGCCCCCGAGTCTAGGTACGGATGCTTGTAATCCGTGCGTAGACTCAGGCTGAGCAACCTCCTTTCTCTTCATTTTTTCCTCGAGACCTCAATTTATCGGGTGCGCGTCAACGCTCCCGATGGGAGTAGCCCCCGAGTCTAAGTGCAGATGCTTCACAATTTGTGCATAGACTCAAGTTCACCACCCGATACCTTTTCATTGTTTCTTCGAGTGCTCGCAACAATCTCTATGACGTCACTGTTGACGTGCGGCTGCTGTGGTTTGATTGACAAGACTTGACCTAACGGGCTCACCCTAGCTCTGCGCGGGCAGTTTTTAGGACTTGACCAGTGCACGCGCGGCGACCGAGGCGTCCCCTCGATTTTCGCACAACGTGGGAATAATGGGCCGCCAGTTCCGTTCTTTCTTCAAGTGCCACGTGTACAGCCAGATCCACTCCACCTCCCACGATGCCTGTGGAGTTATGGCCACGATCTCGCACAGATTCTTACGGCATAAATAGAGGGTCTCCTTGTTTTTACCTTTCACACCTCTTACTGCTCATCTCCTCGCCCAAACCTTCCTGCCTCCTCTGTTTCTTCGTCAGAAGTTCCGCACGCCATGGGCAAGAAGAAGAGCGCCAGCACTTCGGACGCGGCCAGAGTTAGCCGCGATTGGAGTGCCTCCACCATTTCCAACCGCGACATCAACAAGCTGCGCGCCCTCGGCTTCATCTCCGCATCTGAAGATGATATTCGTCTTCCAGGTGCGATTTCTCGCCCAAGACCCCCGAAGGGTTTCACTGTCATGTTCGTTGCCTTTTTGTTCCGTGGACTTTCTCTCCCAGCCCACGAGTTCCTTCGCTCCCTTCTTTTCTTCTACGGGATCCAGCTCTGGCAGCTGACCCCAAATTCCATTCTCCACCTCTCCATCTTCATTACTGTTTGCGAGGCCTTCCTCGGCATTGACCCTCACTGGGGTCTTTGGAGGAAGATCTTCTATGTGAAGCGCCACAATGACATCAATGCCCCCCCCCGTCGTCGGTGGCGTTGGCTTTGTTGTCAGGAAGGAGGTCGACTACTTCGACTATCCAATGAAAGAATCCGTCCAGGGCTGGCGCAACAAGTGGTTTTACCTGCGTGATCCCATAGTGCCTGGACGGCGCTCGAATCTCGCTCCCTTTGATGACGTCTTGGTGGCTCACAAGAAGAAGTCCTAGCGAAACGCCCTTTCTACCGAAGAGAAGGCGACAGCCGACAGACTGTTTGAGCGGGTCGTCGTCTTGAAGAACACGGGAGGTTTGACGATGTGCGGCACTGAAGTAGTTTCAGTGTTCTTGCAACGTTGAGTGCAGCCGCTAATGTCTCGACCCCATCAGTTATGGCTTTATACCGGCAAGAGCGACAAGTCAAGGATCAGCTCTGCCGACCTGTCGGCAGATGAGCTTCGGGACGAGGTTCGTCGCTTGACGTGCCTTAGTATGAAGGATAACATTGTCTTGACATCGGCTCGTCCTCCTTACGATTTTTACCATCTCCCGACCGAGGTAATCTTTGCCGCTCCTTGCTTGCTTTCATCTCTTCTTTCTTCGTTGTGTTTTACAAATTTTCCTTTCTCTTCTTGATAGGCTTCCTCCGTCGTTCAATGTTATCCTCCCACACCGGAAAGCGGCGTGGAACCAGAGGATGATGATGACGATTCTGAAGGGACCGAGGACGCCTAGCAAGTCTTTGAGGACAGCGATGTCCAAGAGGGCGACACTGTCGAGGAGGTCGCTTTTACCAGGAGCAAGCGTCGCTTGCAGATAGACGAAGATTTTATTACGACGGCTGAATCTAGTCCCAACGACCGAGATAATGATGCCGTTGCAGCTTCTCCGCCTTCTCCTGCCGACAAGGGGCCATCAGGCTTTTTCGCTACCGAGGATGACTTGGAACTGTGAGCATCTTCACTCCTTCGTAACTTAACTTTTGTCATTTTGTATGCTGATCATTCTCTTTTCTGAAGTAGCTCTGATGATGATCTTGTCCCTCTCGCAAAGAGGGCTAAATTATCTGCTGAGAGAGCGGCATCAGCTAAGGAACCAAATCCTTCTCCTGCCAAGTCAACGCCTCCTACAAGGACGGCCGTGGAGAAGATTCCAGTGTCGAAGGTTATTCCTCCTGGCGATGCTCCTACTTCGTCGGCTTCTCGCGATCACGTAAGTATTTATTCTACCTTGTTTTGCTGAATTTTCTTCATGTTGACTGAATCTCCCTGATTCCCTTGCTGCAGCCGATTTATGCCACAGTCGATGCTGTGGTAGATTTCGCCGAGCAGTTTACCCGACTGGAGGCTGAAAACGCCCAGCTTCGGAAGATGATCAAGTGCTGGAGGCCAACAGGCTTGCCACCGACGTCAAGAAGGAAAATGCCTTGCTGAAGGAGGAGGTGTCGAAGCTGAAGCAGCAGATGAAGGATGAGCAGGATGCCAGGCGTGCGGCAGCGGTTGCAGTCGATAAAAAGGAAGGCGTCCTCCGTGAATCCATCAAGGATTTATTGGGTAAAGTTCATGATACATAGTTTTCTCTTTTGGTATTTCCTTTCTGGCTGCTGATCTGTCTTTCTTTCAGAGGCCGCCAATATAACCGTCACTCGACGCCATCATCTTCGGGAGGACTCCACATCCGATGCCCTGTCAGCTTGCCGCTTGAGTCTAATGTCCAAGTCCTTGGACTTCGCAAAGACTAGAGGAGCATTGTCGAGGCTGTACTCGATGATCTTCCCGAAGCCGAAGCAGGACAAGACCCTTGGCGAGATGGCGGATGCTTTTCTTGTCGACTCTTCCGAGCCTGTGGAGGTATTGAAACGCCGTTCCCGCTTGTTTGGGGCGGTTCTTACTTTCCAGCTGCTAATGGGCCACGGGATGGGGTCTGATTTGGAGAAGTTATCTAAGGCCTTGCCTGTGGATGACGACAACCACATAGTCGACCTTGAACCCTTTAAAAGATCGGCAGTGACTTGTGCCAACCAACTCCTGAAGTTGGTAGATGAAGCACAGGCCAAGCCCGCTCCTGAAGCTACTCCTGGCTCATCATTAGTGCCTCCTTGAACTTTTGCTTAAAGACTTGTAACTGAGACCACCTGCAATTTGACTTAGTCCTGTTTTACTTCGGCTCTGTTGCCAATTCAAACGATCTTTTGAATGTAATATATACGCTAAGCGCTCCCGATGGGAGTTTTATGCTAATGTCGTTCTGAACCAAAGATTGTACTGCAGATCGCTTCATCTTCTTCCCGTGCCGAGCTTTTCTCAGATCCTTCGACTAACGATGAATCTGATCTTGTTCGCCGCTTACGTGACCAAGTGTCTCGTTTAAATAAAGACATTACTTCTCTTCGGGCCATGGCAGCGTTGGTAAAGAAAAAGGGGGAACTAGCCACTGCTGTCGAGCAATATGCTCTCGATGGTCTCCATGTCCCCACCGAAAGTTTGGGCTGTGAGTGTTTCCCCATCTTCTGATCCCTGGCGTAGCTCGGATGTTCTTTTTAACTGATATTCGTTCCTTTCCAGTTGTATCTTCAGATAAATCCGAGGAGGATAGGAAGATCCACGAGAAGGTCGAGGCGATGACTGATGCTGCTCACCCAAAGCACGATCTGTGGCTGCACCGTCCGAAGGCCATTATCATGGCGAAGTTTGAGCATCGGGTGGAGAAGGCGCATTACTACTTTGATAAGTTCCACGCCCATCTCACGATGGTTTGGAAGACTTTGTTTCCTCTGGATCAGGCACCCGAAACCTTGTCTGCCCTGTTCACCCGATTCAAGTCGCCCAAAAGGATTAGGCAGTTGGTGCGGAAAGAGCTTCTGGCTGGTGCTGAACTTGCTTTTGCTTCGGTATTGGCATGCCATCCATCCTTAGACTTGAGGGCCGTAGCAAACACTGAGAGGAGGTTAGGCCAGTATTATGATATTGCTAGAGGCCCTGCGTATACCATTGTCTCTCGGATGGAGTCGTGCCTTGAGAAGGAAACGAGGGGTCAAGGGAACCAAGGAGCCCAGTCATGAATGTAACAACCTTGTACATGCATAAGATTGTTATGTACAAATTTACCGCGTGCGCTACACGCTATACTAGTTTGATTGATAATTTATTGTCGAGGGCGGCTGAGTGATCAGTTCAACCTGCTCTCTTGACGACTTCGTTGAATTTTGCAATGTTATTGCGAAGTCGATATGTAAGTTTTTGTAAGAGCGAGACCCATCGACTTAATCGAGGGAATTAGACGCTTGGCTTCGTCGCGCGGTGCACCGGTTTGAGCCTTATTTTGTGATATTGTAACCATCGACTGCAGCACTCGCGTATTTTTCGAGGCTTGGATTGGTTGTTTTAGTGCGTCATTAATCTTAGCTCTCGTTGAGAGTATTTAATCAATGACACTGTGTAAGCGTATTCTTCAGGCCAGCGCTCCCGATGGGAGTAAGAGCCAATGGTTTGGGGCCCCAAACGATATGTTCGGGTGGTAGGGCCTGAACTAAGAAAAAGGTAGAAAACCTGATTAGAACTTTATTCATAATGCAAAAGCAACCTTAAGGGCTGTCAAGTAAGTAAAAATAATTGTATCCTATGTATAGAACCGCCGCAACTGTGCGATGTTCCATGGATTCCCAACGTCTTTTCATGAAGCTGGGTTTTTGAGCCGATATGCTCCTCCTGGTATCACTTCAGTGATGATGTATGGTCCTTCCCATGGGGATTCGAGTTTCAGGGGTCTTTCTTGCTTCAGCCGAAGTACCATATCCCCAACATTAAAGCTTCGACTGCGTATCCGTCGGCTTTGATAATTCCTCAACGCCTGTTGGTACACCGTCGTTCTTGCCAAGGCAATGTCTCGTGCTTCGTCGAGAAGGTCCACGGCGTCCTGCAGCGCGATGTTAGAAGAAGATTCTGTATACGCTGTCACCGGAGGAGCTTCGAACCGAACGTCGGCTGGTAGAACTGCTTCGACTCCATGCACCAAGAAAAACGGGGTGTACTGAGTCGACCTGTTAGGCGTAGTGCGCAAACTCCATAGCACAGATGGTAGCTCCTCGACCCAGGCTCCGGCCCGCGCTCGTAAGGCGTTTCTTGAGGCCATCCCCTATTAGACCGTTGATCCTTTCCACCTCGCCCGTTGGTCCGCGGGTGGCTTACTGATGCAAACTTTAATTTGATTCCTCCGTCGTCGCAGAACTTTCGGAACTCTTTGGAATCGAAGTTAGATCCGTTGTCTGTGACGATACTGTGGGGCATACCAAACCGACAAGTTATTCCTCTGAAAAACTGAACTGCTGTTTCGGCCTTTTGGTTTCGAACGGGCACTGCCTCGATCCACTTGGTGAATTTGTCGACTGCGACCAGCAAATACGTGTGCCCTCCAGGCGATGACCTCGGCAGTGGTCCAACTTGGTCGAGTCCCCACTGAGCAAAGGGCCAGGCTAGAGGTATTGTCATTAGATCTGTTGCGGAGGCGTGCGGTTTTGGGGAAAAGCGCTGGCAGGGGTCATGATGACCCACAAGTATAGGGGGTGTATCGTAGTACTTTCGATAAATAAGAGTGTCGAACCCAACGAGGAGC
>NC_061510.1:300437480-300493988 GCF_022539505.1 Lolium rigidum | reverse complement strand
AAGTAAATTGCTTGAGTGCTACCTTTAAAATTCCATCATTCACCTTTGCAATATATAGCTCATGGGACAAATAGCTTAAAAACTATTGTGGTATTGAATATGTACTTATGCACTTTATCTCTTATTAAGTTGCTTGTTGTGCGATAACCATGTTTCAGGGGACGCCATCAACTATTCTTTGTTGAATATCATGTGAGTTGCTATGCATGTCCGTCTTGTCCGAAGTAAGAGAGATCTACCACGTTAATGGTTGGAGCATGCATATTGTTAGAGAAGAACATTGGGCCGCTAACTAAAGCCATGATTCATGGTGGAAGTTTCAGTTTTGGACATATATCCTCAATCTCATATGAGAATAATAATTGTTGCCACATGCTTATGCATTAAAGAGGAGTCCATTATCTCGTTGTCCATGTTGTCCGGTATGGATGTCTAAGTTGAGAATAATCAAAGCGAGAAATCCAAAATACGAGCTTTCTCCTTAGACCTTTGTACAGGCGGCATGGAGGTACCCCATTGTGACACTTGGTTAAAACATGTGCATTGCAATGATCCGGTAGTCCAAGCTAATTAGGACAAGGTGCGGGCACTATTAGTATACTATGCATGAGGCTTGCAACTTGTAAGATATAATTTACATAACTCATATGCTTTACTACTAACGTTGACAAAATTGTTTCATGTTTTCAAAATAAAAGCTCTAGCACAAATATAGCAATCGATGCTTTCCTCTTTGAAGGACCATTCTTTTTACTTTTATGTTGAGTCAGTTCACCTATCTCTCTCCACCTCAAGAAGCAAACACTTGTGTGAACTGTGCATTGATTCCTACATACTTGCATATTGCACTTGTTATATTACTCTATGTTGACAATTATCCATGAGATATACATGTTATAAGTTGAAAGCAACCGCTGAAACTTAATCTTCCTTTGTGTTGCTTCAATACCTTTACTTTGATTTATTGCTTTATGAGTTAACTCTTATGCAAGACTTATTGATGCTTGTCTTGAAGTACTATTCATGAAAAGTCTTTGCTTTATGATTCACTTGTTTACTCATGACATTACCATTGTTTTGATCGCTGCATTCATTACATATGTTTACAAATAGTATGATCAAGGTTATGATGGCATGTCACTTCAGAAATTATCTTTGTTATCGTTTTACCTGCTCGGGACGAGCGAGAACTAAGCTTGGGGATGCTGATACGTCTCCAACGTATCGATAATTTCTTATGTTCCATGCCATATTATTGATGATACCTACATGTTTTATGCACACTTTATGTCATATTCGTGCATTTTACGGAACTAACCTATTAACAAGATGCCGAAGAGCCGATTCTTCGTTTTCTGCTGTTTTTGGTTTCGAAATCCTAGTAACGAAATATTCTCGGAATTGGACGAAATCAAGACCCGGGGTCCTATTTTGCCACGAAGCTTCCGGAAGACCGAAGAGGAGTCGAAGTGGGGCCACGAGGGCCGACACTATAGGGCGGCGCGGCCCGGGTCTTGGCCGCGCCGACCTGTAGTGTGGGGCCCCGTGTGGCCCCCACGTTGCCCTTCCGCCTACTTAAAGCCTCCGTCGCGAAACCCCCGAGGCGAAAAACCACGATACGGAAAACCTTACCGAGACGCCGCCGCCGCCAATCCCATCTCGGGGGATTACGGAGATCTCCTCCGGCATCCTGCCGGAGAGGGGATTCATCTCCCGGAGGACTCTACACCGCCATGGTCGCCTCCGGAGTGATGAGTGAGTAGTTCACCCCTGGACTATGGGTCCATAGCGGTAGCTAGATGGTTGTCTTCTCCTCATTGTGCTTCATTGTTGGATCTTGTGAGCTGCCTAACATGATCAAGATCATCTATCCGTAATACTCTATGTTGTGTTTGTCGGGATCCGATGGATAGAGAATACCATGTTATGTTAATTATCAAGTTATTGCATATGTGTTGTTTATGATCTTGCATGCTCTCCGTTATTAGTAGAGGCTCTGGCCAAGTTGATGCTAGTAACTCCAAGAGGGAGTATTTATGCTCGATAGTGGGTTCATGCCCGCATTGACACCTGGGGAGTGACAGAAACCCCTAAGGTTGTGTTGTGCTTGTTGCCACTAGGGATAAAACATTGATGCTATGTCCGAGGATGTAGTTATTGATTACATTACGCACCATACTTAATGCAATTGTCCGTTGTTAGCAACTTAATACTGGAAGGGGTTCGGACGATAACTCTGAAGGTGGACTTTTAGGCATAGATGCAGTTGGATGGCGGTCTATGTACTTTGTCGTAATGCCCAATTAAATCTCACTGTACTTATCATGACATGTATGTGCATTGTTATGCCCTCTCTATTTGTCAATTGCCCGACTGTAATTTGTTCACCCAACATGCTTTTATCTTATGGGAGAGACACCTCTAGTGAACTGTGGACCCCGGTCCATTCTTTTATACTTGAAATACAAATCTGCTGCAATACTTGTTCTTTACTCGTTTTCTCTGCAAACAATCATCTTCCACACAATACGGTTAACTCTTTGTTACGAGCAAGCCGGTGAGATTGACAACCTCACCGTTTCGTTGGGGCAAAGTACTTTGGTTGTGTTGTGCAGGTTCCACGTTGGCGCCGGAATCTCCGGTGTTGCGCCGCACTACATCCCGCCGCCATCAACCTTCAACGTGCTTCTTGACTCCTCTTGGTTCGATTAAACCTTGGTTTCTTGCGAGGGAAACTTGCCGCTGTGCGCATCACACCTTCCTCTTGGGGTTCCCAACGGACGTGTCAATTACACGCATCGGGATGCGAAACAATATTAGAAGCATCTTCACAGAAAATAATATGACCATCTTCTACATTTTCAGATCACAAGATCTTTAATTATTGCAACAGACAGGTTCAACCTTTATTTGTTCTTCAGGTTCTATAGGTTTCTTTGCACTTTTATTAACCGCACTAGATATAACAGAATACTCCTTCATTTTAGCAGGGAAAGGAGTTTTTTCAATATAAGCTTCAGGAATAATATGATCAACAGTTTCAATCATAGCACATTTATTTATAGATGAATCAATTTTATATTTATAAGGTTCATGATACTTATCAAAATTCTTCCTAGGAAATTCAAAGTGAGAGGCAAAATCTTTATAGAAATTTGCAACGACTTGAGAATCAAGACCATAAGTAGCACTCATATTACGAAATTTATCAGTATCCATAAAAACTTCAATGCATTTATAATCATAGTTTATACCTGACTCTCTGTCTTTGTCGTTCTCCCATCCTTCAGTATTCTCTCGGATCCGATCAAGAAGGTCCCTTTTAAACTCTTCTTTGTTGCGTGTAAATGATCCAGAACAAGAAGTATCCAGCAAAGTCTTATCTTGAAAAGAAAGTCTTGCATAGAAATTATCAATAATAATATTACCAGGAAGCTCATGAATGGGGCATTTGAGCATTAAAAGCTTGGGCAATACTCTCTCCATCATGAGGCCAGAAATTATTTATGCGGTTCCGATCTTTGTGAATTTCACTTGGAGGATAGAATTTGGAATAAAATAAAGGCACAATGTCCTCCCAATTAAGAGAATCCCTATTCTTCAGCAATTTATACCAGTGCGCTGCTTTACCAGTCAGCGATATAGAGAATAGTTTCTTCCTAACTTCATCCATAGCAATACCCGCACATTTGAATAACCCGCATAATTCATGTAAAAACAGTAAATGATCACCAGTTCCATCCCCTTCATAGCGGTTATCCATAACACGTTCAATAATTTTCATAGGTATTTTGTATGGAACCTCTTTCTCACCTGGCGCCTCATCCACTACCTTTGCAGTAGTAGTAGATTTTCCAAAGAGGAATTCAAGAGAAGACCCCTCCATAATGAATTATAGCAGCAGGCAGAAATAAAAACAGCACGTACAATAAAGGTTTCCCTTACCAATTCCACTTACCAATAGCGCTTCACTCCCCGGCAACGGCGCCAGAAAATAGTCTTGATGACCCACAAGTATAGGGGGTGTACCGTAGTACTTTCGATAAATAAGAGTGTTGAACCCAACGAGGAGAAAAATGTGTTGACAAGTAGTTTCGATGAAGGATTCACTGTAAATGCTCAGAAACAAGTATTCAGGGGGTTTTAGTATAGCAGATGAATAAAGTACAAGTAAGTAAAATGCGAGAGAAATAATTGCAGCGAGTGGCCCAATCCTTTTTAGCACAAAGTACAAGCCGGTTTGTTTACTTATAATGACCAAACGTTCTTGAGGACACACGGGAATTTAGTCTAGTGCTTTCGCTTCATATAGCTGATTAATCTTCATTGTTTTGATAAGTGTTGTGTGGGTGAACCTATGCTAATGCACCGCCCTTCCTAGGACTAATACATACTTGTGATTATACCCCTTGCAAGCATCCGCAAATACAAGAAAGTAATTAAGATAAATCTAACCACAACCTTAAACTCTGAGATCCTGCTATCCCTCCTGCATCGATATACTAACAAGGGTTTAGGTTTCTGTCACTCCGGCAACCCCGCAATTAGCAACCGAATACAAGATGCACTCCCCTAGGCCCATAAATGGTGAAGTATCATGTAGTCGACGTTCACATGACACCACTAGAAGAATAACACCACAACTTAAATATCATAACATTGAATACTAACCAACATAATTCACTACTAACATTTAGACTTCACCCATGTCCTCAAGAACTAAACGAACTACTCACGAGACATCATATGGAACATAATCAGAGGTGATATGATGATGAATAACAATCTGAACATAAACCTTGGTTCAACGGTTTCACTCAATAGCATCAATAACAAGTAGAAATCAACACCGGGAGAGTTTCCCCTATCAAACAATCAAGATCAAACCCTAATTGTTACAGCGGTGACGAGGTGCAGCGGTGGAGATGGCGGTGATGATGATGGAGATGATGGTGATGATGATGGAGATGATGTCCAGCTCGATGACGATGACGATGGCGTCGATTTCCCCCTCCGGGAGGGAATTTCCCCGGCGGATTTCAGCCTGCCGGAGAGCTCTTTTCTCTCTGGTGTTCTCCGCCCCGCAGAGGCGGCTGTGACTCTTCGCGACTACTCCCTGGGACTTAGGTTTTCGGGACGAAGATGTACGCGGAGGAGAGGAGGCCAGAGGGGGCTGTGGGCCCCCTCCTCACAGGGCGGCGCGGCCAGGCCTTGGGCCGCGCCGGCCTATGAGGTGGGCCCACGGCGGCCCTCCTCGGCTCCCCCTTCTGGCTCCCTTCGTCTTCTGGAAAAATAGGATTTTTCATATAATTTCCGTCAATTGTCGATCTTCCGAAATATTGCATTCTGACGGCGCTTTTTCCAGCAGAATCCTGACTCCGGTGTGCGATCCTCCAATAATCATGAATCATGCAAAATAGATGAAATAACATAAGTATCATCTCCAAATATGAAATATATCAATGAATAACAGCAAATTATGATATAAAATAGTGATGCAAAATGGACGTATCAGGTCACATTTCATGACTAGATCTCGAGCATCCGACGCTGCTGTTGGCCAGTAAAATCCTGCCCTGAAGGCTTTTGCTACAAGGGCCCTGCTTCCTGCGTGGTGTCCGCAGGTTCCCTCATGTATCTCGCGCAGTAGTGCTTTTCCATCGTCAATGGCGATACACCTTTGGAGGATACCCGAGATGCTACGCTTGTAAAGCTCGCCATTAACCACAGTGAAGGCCTTTGACCGTCTGACGATCCGCCTTGCTTCCACAGAATCCTCTGGCAACTCCTGCTTCGTCAGGTATGCTAGTAACGGTTTGGTCCATAGCGCCTCAAGGAGGAGGACTTGCTCCGCTGATGAGGGTGAAGGTTTTTCGACAGTTTGCTGCTGGTCCGCCACTGATTCATCAGTCGATGATTTTGAAGGTGCCGAAGCTTTCCCCTTTATCGATCGCTGGGCAATGACTTCGTAAAACACTCCGTCTGGGATGGGGGAGCACATGGACCCGATATTCGCCAGAGTGTTGGCTTCTTCATTGCTGGCTCTGCCGATATGTTTGAGTTCGCATCCTTCAAACTTGGCTTCCATATTTTGATACAACTGTCGATAAGCGATCATGTTGTCGCTGACTGCGTCACATAGGTTCATCGACTGCTGCACCACCAAGTTTGAATCTCCGTAGATTTCTAGGCGAGTTGCCCCGCATGCTTTCGCCATCCTCATCCCGTGCAGCAGCGCTTCATACTCTGCTTCATTGTTCGTCGGCAGGGAGAAATTCATACGTAGTATGTACTTCATCTTATCTCCTCGCGGCGATATCAATATCACTCCTGCTCCTCGCGCCCGTGCTCCGTTTTGACCCGTCGAAGTACATTGTCCATGATCCCGACATGTCGGGTGCTGCTGGTGTCTGTGACTGGATCCAATCTGCCACGAAATCTGGGAGGACTTGGGATTTTATCGCCGTTCGATTGACGTAAGTTATGTCGTGTGGCGCTATTTCGATGGCCCATTGGGACACTCGACCCGTGGTTTCTGGATTAGTCATTATGTTCTTCAATGGCGCTTCACTTACGATGATAATCGGATGCTCCGTGAAATGATGACGCAGCTTGCGAGCCGACTTCCATACTGCATACGCCAGCTTCTGATGGTGAGGGTATCTCTACTTCGCGGGTGTGAGTACTTCACTGAGGTACTAAACGGGCCTTTGAACACCGTGGACTTTTCCTGCCTCTTCTCGCTCAACGACCAAAACGCTGCTGAAGACTTGTGCTGTTGCGGCTATGTACATAAGTAGCGTTTCTTTTTCGTGCGGGGTGACGAGGACTGGGGACGTCGACAGGATTTTCTTCGGGTTATCGAAGGACTCCTGCGCCTCTTTTGTCCACTCGAACTTTTTTGACTTTTTCATCAGGTTATAAAAAGGCAGAGCTTTTTCTCCCAGCTTGGCGATGAATCTACTAAGCGCTGCCAGTCGCCCTGCCAACTGCTGCACTTGGTGCAGATTCTTTGGCGGCTCCATGTCGAGAATAGCTTTGATCTTCAAAGGATTGGCTTCAATTCCCCTGGCTGAGATGAAGTACCCGAGTACCTGTCCCCCTGGTACTCCGAAGAAACATTTTTTGGGATTTAGCTTGATTTTATACTTGTCTAAGTTGTCGAAAGTTTCCCGTAAGTCATCGATGAGGGTGGCGGCGTGCTTCGTCTTCACCACGATGTCGTCGATGTAAACCTCGATGTTCCTCCCAATCTGCTCTCCAAGGCAAGCCTGCATGCAACGTTGATAGGTTGCTCCTGCGTTTTTAACCCGAAGGTCATGACGTTGTAACAAAAAACGCCGTGTGGGGTGATGAACGCGGTTAGCTCCTGGTCCTCTTTCTTCAGTTTGATCTGATTATACCCGGAGTATGCATCAAGGAAGGAGAGGCGATCGCATCCGGCCGTGGAGTCGACTATCTGATCAATACGAGGCAGCGGGAAGTGGTCCTTCGGACAGTGTTTATTAAGGCTGGTGTAATCGATACACATGTGCAGAGCGGTGGTGTCCTTTTTGGGCACCATGACAGGGTTGGCCACCCACTCAGCTTCCTTGAGCTCATGAATGAATCCTGCTTTACGGAGTCGACTGATTTCTTCGCCAATTGCTTTCCTCTTTGGTTCAGAAAATCGGCGCATTGACTGCTGTACTGGTTTGGCTGTCGGGTCAACATTAAGGGCGTGCTCAGCGAGTTCCCTGGGGATACCTGGCATGTCGGATGGTTCCCATGCAAATATCTCCCAGCGCTCACGGAGGAACTCGATGAGCGCGCCTTCCTATGCGCCAGTAAGGTCAGCCGACGTATTGACCATTTTCTTCGGGTCAGTGGGGTGCACCTGCAGCTTCTTGGCTTCCTTTGCAGCTTCAAATTCGTCGGATCTTACGTTTCGATTGTCGGCTGGTGGCTGCGTGTGATCTGTAACGGTGTCGATCGCGTTGAGTTCTTCCTTGGCTCCGAACTTCGAGGCGATCTTCTGGAACTCCCTGTTGTAGTTGTCCGATCGAGCAAAGCTTCCATGAACGGTTATTGGGGTCCCGTTGTTGCCTGGCATCTTCAGTTTCAGGTACGCATAATGAGGTACGGCCATGAATTTGGCAAACGCGGGCCTGCCGAGGATGGTGTGATACTGAGACTCCCAGTCGACTACTTCGAACTCGATCTTCTCTTTCCTGAAATTGCTGGGCGTGCCGAAGACTACGTCCAATGATGTTTTACCAAGAGAATAAGCGGGTCGAGTCGGTATAATGCCGTGGAACCCTGTGTCAGACTCTTTTAGCGTATCGACTGTTAGACCCATCGCTCTCATTGTGTCCGGCGAATAGCGAGTTCAAGCCACTTCCTCCATCCATAAATACTTTGCTCATATTGTACCCTCCAATCTGTGCTTCAAGGACAAGGGCCGCGTGGCCGGGCCTTGGAACAACTTTGGGATGATCCGCCCTGCCGAAGGTGATACTCTGATCTGACCAGTCGATGAAATCGGGTGTATCAACCATGGCGACTTCCGCATATTTTACTTCTCGGGAGAACTTCTTGATTTCTCTCTTTGAAAAGCTGGTTTTATGGATCATGTTGACTTGCCCGCATGATTCCGGGAACACCTCGGTTGGTACATGTTCGTCTCCTCCTGCTGGTACGTACGGTTCCGGTACATATGGTTCTGGTGGATAACTGTAGGACCCCGCCCTTCTCTCCATTGCGTGAACTCTCGACATGGCCTCGACCCTGAGGTCGTCGCAGAACTACCGAATTTCCAGAAAATGTCGACAGTTCCTTAACAGGTGACTGGATTTCTCTCGACCGTCCTTTGGATCAATGTAAGAGTGAAGGTAGCATGGTGCCTCGAGTTTCTCCGTAGCCGAAAGGTACGGAGAACGGGTGCGACCCCTGATTGATGACGTGTCGTGGCATCCTTGATCGAGCTGACGAAGGTGAGCTGCTGTTCGTCCTTCCTCCTCGCGGTGCGAGCCCCTTCGTCTTTTCCTCTGTCCTGCCATGACGTTGAAACTTCCTCGGTTGCTCTCTTGTATGCTCCTGGGTGGAACTTTTAGGGTTGCTGTTGGAGGAACGCCTTCCGAAGCCGCGGCCTTCAGGTCGGATGCGCCATCCCTAGGGAGGCGAAGAAAACCTCCAGAGTCGATGATGAAGTGGACACCACCGAAAGTAGCATCCATGTCGCTAGATGGTCTCACAGGGATCGGGTGAAGTGCTTCGCGGTGCGGTACGAACTCGAAGGACCCGCAGCGGATTGAATCTCTTGGTTCTGCTGGCGTCGGTGATTCGAGTAAGAACGCCGCGGACGTGATCGGCATGCGCCGATGACTTGTCTCGGTGCCGACAAGGCTTCCCACGAACGGCGCCAATTGTCGAGGGTACTCCTCGGCAATGCCCTCCGATTGGGGCTTAGGGTTGACGGAATCCCGCAAGCCGACACGAGACATCGGTTCACGGACAAGCGGGGAGAGCGATTTACCCAGGTTCGGGGCCCTCGATGAGGTAAAACCCTTACGTCCTGCCTGTCTATTCTTGATTATGAAGATATTGGGTTACAATGGGGTGCCGAATAGTTCGGCTGAGATCTCGTCGAGAGGCTAAGTGCTATGTTGACCTAGCTCTAGACTTTTGGTGGCTTAGATTGCTAAGGTTGATTGTGTCCCTCGGCAGCCCCTCTCCTGGCCTTTATATAGGAGGTCAGGTCTCAAGAGGTCTAACCGAGTACGACTAGGTTTACAGTAGCTTTAGATCTAATCTTTCCTTGTTCGGCCGCCTCGTTATCTTGCCTGCCAAGGAATCTTCTGGTGCGCCATCCAAGTGGCCCGTCTTCCCTCCAAGTGCCTTCATGGGCCTCCAACTAGACAATACGGGATAGGGCAATGTCGGTTACCCGAAGGGTAATGCCCACGTCATCTACTAGCCGTCGGTTGGGGCGTGCGACGGACCTACCTCATCGTCGTTCTTCCCTTTTGCCGCCTGCATCCGTTCCCACCTCTCTGCCATTGCTTCGCACATCTGGCGGTGGAGCATAGCCGCCAACGACGCTGTCCCCTCAGCGATGCCAGCCATCGGCGGGACTCCTCATTCTGGGCGAGCCCCACTTGCTCACGAGCGGCCGCCTCGGCCTGGAAACGCTGCACGCTGATGTACTCGAGCTCTTCGTCGCCGAGTCTCCGAAAACGCTGCACGTTGTAGGATGGCAGGATTGCCGTCTGCTCCGGGTCACCGTGGACCTGCTGCTCCTCACCCCACTGCGCCATCTCCTCCGCCGCCTCGGCTTCTGCGTCTACTTCGAACCGCTCGTCCCACGCGTTGAACCGGGAGTCAGCGGAGTCGAAGTCCGACTCTGCGTCTGGCTCCGACGGAGCCACATGCTGTGGCTGCGGCGGCTGTGGCTGCGTCGTCCGGCCGTTCCGGCCTAGCATCGAGTACGTGGTCACCAACTACAGCGGCATTGTTCTAGAGAGGAGAGCGTTGGTGGTGGCGAGGAGAGGAGAGTGGTGGCGGGGAAGAAGAACACCGCGTCGGGTGGGGTGGTTTTAAGGCGCGGCAGCCGTGCATTGAAGGGCATGGGGAGCTATCTGGATGCCACATGGCCGGCCTTTCCTGTTGCCGCCTCAGTTTCCACGCGGGAGACCATTAACACCGATGGCCAACCTTCACGCGTCATTTTCAATGCGACCCGCCGCCTTCTCTCGCTGCCAGGCGGAGCCCATGCGCGAAAACTGACGTGCCGCGAGGCGCCAGCGTGTCTGATTCGCGCCATTGCGAAGGGGCTGACACGGGGTTGCCGACGCATCTATTGGACTGGAAAACGCGCTGACGATTTTTGGGCAGATGTGAGTCCATTTTAGCTAAAAATGCTATCAGAATCGCTATGGGACGCCCCGGTGAACATGCTCTTAATGTCTAAATTTGCACCGTCCTAAATTAAGCTACTTTGAACGAAAAAAAATCTCCTCCACGACATATTAGGTAACCAATTATCATACTATATTTTTTTATACTTACATGTAATATTATTTTGAAACATGTGCTGCCTCCGATTTATAATAAGTGTTAGAGATTTAGTTTAAAATTAAGCTAATTTAAACTAAAACCCGGCACTTTTTTTTGAGGGAAATAAAACCCGGCACTTATTTGGAGTGCTAAATAATTTGACCGTGTGTGTGTGAGAACAGGGGTTACAGGAAGCATACCTGTTGGCTGGATTTGAGTTAAGAAAATTGGACGGACGAGATGAGTGCTAACTGCTAATACAGCGTTTGCCTCCTCCTCCCCTCACCCAAACCCAATTCCTCTTCAGCCCGACTCAGCGCCGCCGCCACCTGATTCCTCCCAGCTGCGCCGCCGGTGATTTCCTTCCTCCCAGCTGCGCCGCCTCCTCTCGGACCTCGCCACTCCGGCCCTGTGCTTTGCCACCTTTCGTCTTCGTCCTTCCTCTCCGCGTCGTCTTCTCCCGCATCTCGCAAGGTACCTTCTAAAGGCCAACTGTGCTTCTAAACTTCAACTCGTCGGCCCTTGCCGCCTTCCGTGCAAATGGATGATTTCGAGATTAATCTGATGCCTATTTAGTTGATGATCAGCCTGAGTTCAGGAAAAAAGAAGGTCCATGGCATGTGCTGCTTACAGTATCAGGGGCCATCTCAAGCTTGCCGCGGGGCATGGCCCGTACGCCCTGGCCAATAATCACCTGTGCGGCGGCGGCTTGAAGCCTTCGGTATCTTATCCTATTTCTCAGTCGTGGAGCACTATCACTAGTAATGCATGGCGACAGGCCGCCAGCCGTTCTCACTTGACTGTCGGCAATTCAGAAAGATGGCGCTCAAGCTTGAAAGCTTCAGCGAAGGATGGCACCGTCGTTGCTGGTAAATTACATTTGGATCGGTTGGGTGTGAATTCTTTAGGAACTGCGCTTTGAGACGAATTGCAATGCCAAAACCTTTCTTCTAGTTAATATCAGCAGCCAGTTAAATGCAAAGTGTTACACCAGTTTTTAATATTTGTTCTGTTTTGCTACCAGAAGGGAAGATAACTGTACTGGTCATTGGTGGTGGAGGAAGGGAGCATGCACTTTGTTTTGCTCTGAACCGTTCACCTTCTTGTGAGGCGGTTTTATGCGCCCCTGGTAATGTTGGTATTGCTCAATCTGGAGATGCGGTCTGTATATCGGACTTAGACATCTCCAGTAGTGATGCTGTTATATCGTTCTGCCACAAGAGGGGAGTGGGAATGGTGGTAGTTGGTCCTGAAGGTCCTCTTGTTGCGGGTCTTGCGAATGACCTTGTCAAAGCTGGGATACCAACCTTTGGTCCATCATCGGAGGCTGCAGCGTTAGAGGGATCAAAGGACTTTATGAAGAAGCTGTGTTATAAGTATAATATCCCGACTGCTCAGGTACTTTGTTCATTTGTGTTAAGTACTGCATTTTTCCTACCCGCAAAAAATGTAGTTTCCAGGACTACAGGGGTTTGATTCCATTGGATGCCTGCATATGGTTGATGCTATTTCTACATGTTTTTAATAAAAGGTGCCTCAACGTTAGGCTTAAGCATATTTCCTTTGTCCTGAGGCGATGTTGCTAACCATGCTCATTTTGTACTGAATTGCTATTACTGATTACAGAGGCTAGAAGTATTGCAGCCAGCTTTGAGTTTCTCGCAGAATATATTTCACTGTGTGACTGTATATTTTTTTTTACCATTGTTCATGGTTCTTCTATTTTCCTAAGGATAATTACTTTTTGATATGAATTTTATCTTATTACTGCAGAAAGAAATTGTAAAATTGTTTTAGCAAAAAACAGTGAAACTGGTACTCCTCTTTATATGATACTTATATGCAGTTTCAGATGTTAAGGCATACAAATGAAGCTAATACGAGTACTCTTATCTTTCTCATGTAGTATCGCACATTCACGGACCCCGCGGAAGCTAAACAATACGTCCAAGATCAAGGGGCCCCTATTGTTGTTAAAGCTGATGGATTGGCTGCTGGAAAGGGTGTCGTCGTTGCAATGACTTTGGATGAGGCATTAGAAGCAATAGACTCTATGCTGGTTGAAGAGTCATTTGGTTCTGCTGGTTCACGGATCATCATTGAGGAGTATTTAGAGGGTGAAGAAGCATCTTTCTTTGCATTAGTAGATGGTGAATATGCTTTGCCACTTGAATCAGCACAGGATCACAAAAGAGTTGGTGATGGTGATGTTGGCCCAAACACAGGTGGTATGGGTGCATACTCCCCTGCTCCAATAGTGACGGAAGAGCTTAAGAGCATGATCATGCAGAGTATAATAATTCCAACTGTTAAAGGCATGGCTGCTGAAGGATGCAAGTTTGTTGGTGTATTATATGCTGGGCTTATGATAGAGAAGAAATCTGGGTTGCCTAAGCTTATTGAATATAATGTGCGGTTTGGGGATCCTGAATGCCAGGTTAGTGGTTATCTGTCATCTGCCTCTTAAGATATCTATATTTCCAATTCAAGCATTACAAGTGTGGTCTTGGTTTCTTAGTTAATGTATGATCAAAGTGTTCTTGATGAAATTGGACTACAGAATGCAATGTATATGAATTATTTCCCAACAATGTTTATCCTCGCAATAGTTCCTTTAGTGATCCCCCAGTGAAGTTCTCTTAATAGTTCCTTTAGTGATGCCTTGATGAAGTTCTCATGCTGTAATGATACCCTAGTGAAGCTCCTAACAGTTCACTTTACCTTATGAGGAGCATACCCCCTTTCTTGGTCCATCTTCCAATGCAGCAAAGTGAGTGGTTCGTGTACTGCAATGACAATGGTGCATTTGTGTCTTTAAGGTAGAAATTTAACCCTGGGCCTCTAGGGATTGGAAAGATGCTGTGCTAGGAAAGCAAAGAAAGCAACTGACGAGATATGGGAACGCCTAGATGCCTATATGTGCGTAGTTGTCCTGGCCCCTGGGTCCTCCTCTTGAGAACCCACTCCTCCACTCCAATTCAAACATTGTAGCCTGTAGGCGTTACCATGTTTATAATTTGAGTATAGGTAAGATCAAACACTTGATATTAGTAGAATGAAAATAAAACTATCACAATACTATGTTTTCATAAAATTTTAATAACATATTGTGATAGAAATTGGTGATCCAAAACTCTGTACATTTGTAACAGAGTGAGTGCCTTACAAATGCCTTCTGAATTTTGTGTCTTATTCTCATCTACATTTACTTGTGACACAAAAGTGGCACATCCTGCTTTTGTTCACTGCTCAAGCTTTCTATTGATCCATGTAATTCTAGAAGCGATTGACATTTGTGGGATTTTCAGTTGTTAGCTGTCTGCTTGAAGGCATATATGAAACTAAAATTAATTATCCAGATTTAAACTTATAGTTCAGTCCAAAGTGCCCTTGTTAAGCTTGGTTGGATTTCATAAATATTTGATAGCTGGTGTTATTTTTGTTGCTTATCACATATGTCATCATGCTTCTGTAGTACCACACAGTCTTACTGAGGACATGTCTAATATGTTTGTTAATTCGCCCAGTTGACCTGTCACATGTTTTTTCCACCATCAAATTCTGAGTGTGCATTGCTCTATTAATCCATTTTCTTCCGCTTAGGTTCTGATGATGAGATTAGAATCTGATCTCGCCCAAGTTCTGCTATCTGCATGCAAAGGGGAACTGGGCAAGGTTTCGCTAACCTGGTCACCCGAAATCGCAATGGTGGTTGTGATGGCAAGTGAAGGGTACCCTGGCTCTTATAAGAAGGGAACTGTCATAAAGAATATCGACAAGGCCGGGCAGGTTTCTCCAGCCGTTAAGATATTCCATGCTGGAACAGCTTTGGATGGAGATGGCAACCTTGTAGCTGTCGGAGGCCGGGTTCTTGGTGTCACTGCAAAGGGCAAGGACATTCAAGAAGCAAGGTCTAGAGCATACATTGCAGTTGATGTTGTTGACTGGCCAGAAGGATTCTTCAGGCGGGATATTGGTTGGAGGGCGTTGAAACAGGAGCAGACTGTTAACTACTGATGAGGTTTCCAAAAAAAATTGGTGAGCTTCTAGTGTTAAAGTGAAATGAAGACAGAATAGTCAATAGTCTTGTGGTTGCGAAATGACAAAAGCAAACATTAGCGTGTTCAAGCTTGAGCATCCTTTTGACCATTGGCTTCTTCTCAACCATTTGTGGCAGTTTTATGTTTCTCATTGCAATATGTCAAGTGCAATTACCTCTTCTTTTCTGAGAGTGAAGTGCAATTACCTATTGAGGTGCAATCATACTATCAACTTTTTTTTTTTTGCGAATGAATCATACTATCAGCTAACTATTCTACTGAACTTTGCTGTGGGATAACTACAAATTTTGCTGTGGAATATTTGATTCACTGTGGTAGCGACAAATCTAGTATGATCCTACTTGTAGTCTGTAGAGTGGGGGAGGATACCTAAATCCAAAAGATGAGCTCTAAAGGGGAACAGCCGAGGCTGCCGTAGTCATCTATATTACTGTTGGGCATTCAACACTACTGAGATGAACTGAGTGCTATATATATGGAGCTTTGCTACAAACTGCTGCTACAACAGTTTGCTAACATCTAGAGCATCCTAGTATGCATTTTTTGCCCTGCTACCACAATTTGCTAGTAACATGTAGAGCATTATAGCATGCATCTTTGCCATGTTCTATCCTCTGATGATTAAAGCTATATGCGAGCAGCGTAATGGTACTTGCATAGCTTGTAGTTACTGACATGGCACTGTAACCACTGGAACCAAGCATCATGGACCCATGATGGGAGGAACTGTTGAAAAATCTCTTCCACCATGTTTTCGACCCTCCTTTATTTGGATATAAAGCTGCGCAATTCAAGTCCCTATCTGAATGCTTTAAGCTTTGGTAATTGAAACGTTTTCAAAGACTGCCAAGCACCTTTTGTTTTATCTTTGTTCTTCTCACTTTCGCTGAAACCAAAGATCCAGTCAAGAATCTTCGAAGAGATGATTATACTAGACCTGCTGATGACAAAATTTGGCCGAGTAATACAAAAAGCTCCTGGTAGTACAGAGTTGGGCATAAACAAGAAGTGGTTTAAAAGGAGACGGACAAGGGGTGGTGGCTGAAGATTACCAGGAGATTACAAAGGGCCAAAGCTATGATGGGAAAAAAAGGACTATTACATTGGACATCACAAACCCCTAGACGGTAGCATATGATCATCAAACCCTATACACCTTTGATGACAGGTAAAAAAATGTAGAAAGGGAGACGAGAAGAGAAAACACAGAGTTACATGTTATTTGCTCCTCTCCATCACTATCAAACGAACTGTAGAAGAATGCTCCAATTAGTAGTAGTAGTAGTAGTACTGTGGTTCAGTTCAGCCCCTGATCGACGCTGAGTCTGTAGTAGAAGCAACGGCATTTTTGCTGCTTAGATTTGCCTTAGGTGAGCAGGTCCGGGAAGAGCTTGTAGCAGTTGGGCTCCTTCTGCTGGGGCGCCGACGAGGACGAGGTTGACGACGACGAGGGCGAGGTGTGGGCGGACGCGTGTCGCTGGTACTCGGAGAGCATCTGCACGACCTCCCTCATGGTGGGCCGCTCGACGCTGTTCTCCTGGACGCAGAGCATGGAGACGAAGAAGAGGTGCGCCACCTCGTCCATGGGCACGGTGCCGAGCCGTCGGTCGACGACCTTGGGCACGCTCTCGCGCCGGCCGTCGGTGACCCGCTTCGCCCACTGCACGATGTCGACGCCCTCGCCGAAGTCTCCGACGGGGCGCCGCCCCGTGACGAGCTCCAGGAGCACGACCCCGAAGCTGTACACGTCGCTCTTCTCGTCCACTCTCAGGGTGTAGGCGTACTCTGTAAGAAAAAAAAACATGATCACAGTTAGCCAGCCTGGTAATCACGCGAGGCGATCAATTGGATCAGTACAGTAGATCTTTTGTATTAGTGTGAGGAACAGAATGATTAAATCAAGGATAAAAGTAAGAGCTATACATGGATTACTTGGATCTAGGAGGACTGTTCTCAACGTGCATCAATGCACTGACCATACAATAAGATAGATAATGCTACTAGTCTGATCTCCTAGCGCGAACAAATCTAAGTGCGTCCTAGTTTTAAACCAGCGCGTGCTAGGGTATTGACATGAGCTTGGCATGATAGGAAAGCGAGCCTGAGTTTTGTTGGCAATTTGAATAGTGCAGAAACTGGCTACTGCTCCTATTCGTCTACTGCATGCGTGACAGAGAGAAGTGCCTACAACATTCTTGAACGAATCCCGAGAGAAACAACCCTACCAGTACCACCATACCAATTGTAAAATTCATGGGAATCTTTCCCATACACATTTACGAATAGTGTATGGCACCAAGGTTCGTCAAACCCAAGGAAAATTCTTTGGCGGGATCAAGAGAGGTCTGTCTGTCTGTCAGATAAGCTAAGCAAGCCCATCCCATGCCTGCCCTAAGATCTTGCCAAATCCGCAATACGAAAGAGCTATAGCAAAAGAGAAAGGAGGGACGACAAAAAAAAAAAAAAAAACAAAGTGCGTGGCCCGTAACAGCGAACGCGCCCGTGGCGTTCAAAAGCATTAGCCGTAACAGCACGCCGTCCCGTTGGTGTTGGTTCGCTTTGGCTTTGGCGACGGAACGGCAGCAAAGGCGGCGAGCCGCTTTGGCGACGCCCCAGGCGGAGGAGGAGGAGGATGATGAGGCTTTTTTACGTACCGGAAGCATGGCCCATGCCGGTCAAAGATACAGCAGGGTAAGCACGTCGATCCTGACCTAAATTTGGGGACCATCCAGCGGGCAGCCGGTGCTGGAACCCGATGAGCAGCATATCGTATCATACGGATACGGGATCCGTATGATTTGCTTGAAAAATGTTCAACGGGATGGCAGAAATTCGTAATCTTTGGCTTGCTCTGGAGCTGCGCTCGTCAGTCAGTGGGATGCGATTCAGAATCAGATTGGGCTTGGTGGGCTGAATCTCCCTTTCGGCAAGCCCGATGCTGCTGCTCTGCTGTGGCGGTGGCGGCCATGCTCCGGCCGCCCAGCTGTTCACTTGTCAGGCTGACACGACGCAGTCTACCCATCGCCCCGCCCACGACAAGTACGCTACGCTCACATTGATGCGCCGCGTTACACGGGAGGCAGGGTCGGGACCGGCCGAGCACGCCGGCCGGCCGCCGCCCGGCCGCCGCCCGGCGAGCTCGGCTTGAGAGGTGCGACGGTGGGCGCGCATCTGATCTTGTTTGTTTCGCAGAATGCATGGGGAACGTGTCGGGTTCGTGACTTGTGTTGGCTAGCGACTGTGCGCCCCGCCGGCATCGTGTCGTCGCTATCGCGCCGGGTTTGGGTCCCCGCTCCCTCCCTGCCAGAAATAATTGGGTGCTCGAGTGCGAGGCCTGACCGGAGGACCCCTTTTCGGCCGCTTTCGCCGGGGACCCAGCGCGCAGAGTGCTGATGTGGTGCTGTAAAGCAGGTCTGGATCCATCGGTCGGAATCGGATGGCCATGTACTGCTATACTTCGCGTCATGTGCATACGCACAGCTGGCCCGGCGACACCCCTTCCCACTCTTGCCAATTCAATACCTAGCTACACAAACTGATATACGCCCCATTTCTCAAGAACAAAGCGGACCACCTCTAGCAGATCAACAATCCTACACTTACGGGAAGATCACTACAGGATTGAGGTTACAAAGTGAAGTGATGTCGTGGTGCGTGACAGGCTGAACATCCTGAAAGCACCGAACCCGTAGGAGTGAGCCCTTAAAAGAATTTCGTAGGTGTATGTCGATTTCCCTCTCGCATTTACGCCGCTGCCCCACCAAATAGCCCCTTTCCCCCACCACTCCACACCGTAACCGTGTCGTGTTCGGAGCAAAATTTTCACGAGGTGGAGAGGCGGCACGCTAGAACGCCCAGTTCCCCGCGCCAGAGGTGGGCAGTGGCGGAGCCAAGGCCCGGCATGCCCGGTCAGCTGCCCGGGCTAAGCTGATGGATCCCCTTAAGTACTATCGGCAAGTGAAGCTTTGAGCCAGACTTTGTACGGGGCAAACAGTCACGAAAACAAGATTAGTTAAGACTTTGCCCAGGCTTTAACTAAGAGCTCGCTCCGCCACTGGAGGTGGGGATGCTAACCGGCCAACATATGATGGAGAATTGCACCTTCGGACCAACAAGGTGGCCATGCCGGCGAGGTTCTTTGCGATCACCCATAGCTCACTGCTAGCAAGAGTAATACGCCGCGGGAGCACTGCAAAGGAAAACAGAGCTCATCGCCTTTGACGACAAGGAAGACTAGGGGCAGGGTCTGTATTGTGTCGGAGTCCGTCTATGTAGTGTCGAAATCGATGCCGGCCTCTATGTTTCGTCGGAATAGGTATCAAAGTGTCCAATTGGAAGTTTGAACGGGTAAAGGTGCCTTGTTTCTACATAACCTTAAAATCCAAGGGTGCCCTATTTTCAATCACCTAGTATGGGGAAACTACCTGGTCCCTACAAGTCAAATAGAGGAGCCCTATTTTTTATTTTTTTACCTTGTTTTACTACATCATTTGTTCAACATGCTCAATCACAAATGAAGCTCGTACCAGTACTACAAATGGGGGAAAAACCTAGCTGAAACAGTAGAATACACTCATACAGTACTAATTTAGCAGTGTAAACCAAGGACCATATACATTTCTGAAATACACGTTAGTACTGTGCCTACGGTATGGAGTGCAGAGCACCATCACTATCTGCAGTGCATGTGGTATACGTAAGTGCCGTGAAGTTCTTTTGACTTGGTACCAAATCATACGCTCCCTTGCATTGCATGGTGGCGTACTGTACTACTGTAGGCACTAGCTATTGACTTTGGACGGTGGGTCCCAGGCCCCAGACACCGTGTGTCCAGTGTACCGTGGAGGATGGCGACAAGCATATGAGCTCAGAAATCCGATCGATGCTACCCAAATCCGACTGACCCCTCCTAGGCAGGCAAGCCGAGAACAACAGACAAAAACCAACACGTGTACGAAATGCAAAATCAAATTTGTACGCACGCACCTGGGGCGATGTAGCCGTACGATCCGGCGACGGCGGACATGCACTCGGAGGCGCCCAAGTTGGCGGCGCCGCCGGAGCCGGAGCCGGAGCGGAGGAACTTGGCGAGTCCGAAGTCGGCGACGTGGGCCTCGAGGTTGTCGCCGAGGAGGATGTTGTTGGACTTGACGTCGCGGTGGACGATCATGGGCGTGCAGTCGTGGTGCAGGTAGCAGAGCCCGCGCGCCGCCTCCAGCGCGATCCGGTACCGCCGCTCCCACGCCAGGAACCCGCCGCCCTTGCCGTGGAGCACCGACCCCAGGCTGCCGTTCGACATGTACTCGTACACCAGCACGTTCGCGCCGCCGTCGTCCCGGCTGCTGCAGAAGGCCAGCAGACGCACGATGTTCCGGTGACGGATGCTGCCCAGCGTCCGGATCTCCGCGCGGAACCCGTGGTCGTGCCCGCGTCCTGCCGCACCGCCGCCGTTCAGCCGCTTCACCGCGATCATCTCGCCGCCGTCGCGCGTCCGGCCAGCGTACACCACGCCGGCGCCGCCGCGGCCCACCACGTTCCCGTCCTTCATGCACTCGATCACCTCCGCGATCCCGAACTCCACCTTGTGGAACGCCGTGAACCGCCACGCGCCGTCGGGCCCGCCGCCGCGGTACGACGACCGCGCGCGCCACACCGCCGCCACCGCGAACGCCACCGAGCACGCCAGTAGCCCCAGCGCGAACGCCAGCTTGTAGTCGCCCCACGTCTCCCGCCGCCGCCCCGTCGCCACACCGCCTTCCTCTCCGCACGGCCGGCTCAGCAGCGGCCCGCACAGCCTCGGGTTCCCCGCGAACGCCGTGGCGTTAAGGTACCCGAGCTGGCCCGTGTCGGGCAGCTGCCCGGACAGGTCGTTGAACGAGAAGTCGGCCGCCGTGAGGCTGCTCATCGCGCCGACCGCCGCCGGGATCGACTCCTCCAGCCGGTTCCGCGACAGGTTCAGGTAGTTCAGCACCCTGATCCCGGCGATCGCCTCGGGGATCGGCCCCGACAGCCTGTTCCGGCTCAGGTCCATGTACGTCAGCTGCCCGCACCGCCCGACGGCGTCCGGGATCGGCCCGGACAGCTCGTTCCCGCTCAGGTCCAGCTTCACCAGCAGCCGCAGCTCCCCGACCTCCGCCGGCACGGCGCCGCCCAGCCGGTTGTTGCTCGCCAGCAGCGTCTGCAGCGCCGAGAGGTTGCCCAGCGCGCCGGGCAGCGGCCCGGACAGCAGGTTGTTGGACAGGTTCAGCTGCGCCAGCTGCGAACCGGTCTCCGGAGTCGGAGTCGGGTTCGGCGGGACCGGGCCGGTGAGCAGGTTGTTCTGGAGCTCCAGCAGGTTCAGCCGCGGCAGGTACAGCAGGCCGCCGGGGATGCTGCCGTTGAGGTAGTTCTGCCCGAGCCGGACGCGGGTGAGGCTCGCGCACGACCCCAGCGACGCCGGGATCGGCCCGAACAGGAAGTTGTTCATCAGGATGGCCGTGCGCAGCTCGCCGGACGCGCACAGCATCTCCGGTATCATCCCGGTGAGCCGGTTCGTGGACAGGTCGATCAGGCGGAGCGCCGCGTTGGCGCCGAGCCCCGCCGGCACGCGGCCGGTGAAGTTGTTCATGAAGAGCTGCACCGTCTCCAGCCGCGGCAGCGCTGCGATGAAGTCGGGCACCGGGCCGTGGAGGCGGTTCAGGAACAGGTTGAGCAGACGGAGCGAGGTGAGGGACGCGAGGGAGGCCGGGACCTCGCCGGTCAGCGCGTTGTTGGACAGGTCCAGCGCGGTGAGCGCCGTGAGGCTGCCGAGCTCCGGCGGGATGGCGCCGGTTAGCTGGTTGGTGTGGAGGAACAGCGTGACGAGGGAGGTCAGCTCGCCGAGCTCCGATGGGATGCTCCCGCTGAGGCCGCAGTTGGACACGTCCAGCACGGTGAGGTTGCGCAGCCGGCCGAGCTCCGCCGGCACGCCCCCGTCGAACGCGTTGTAGTACCCGAGGTACAGCTCCCTGAGGCTCGTGAGCTTGCCGAGCTCTGGCGGGATGGCGCCCTGCAGGTTGTTGCCGTTGAGGGACAGGTACTCCAGCGCCGCCATCCCGCCGTACGACGCGGGTATCGCCCCGGAGAAGTAATTGCCGCCAAGGTCGAGGTGCCGGAGACGTGGCAGCGCCGCGACGCCGGCCGGGAGCGGGGAGGAGAAGTTGTTGTCGTAGGCGTCCAACACCTCGAGGCTCGGGAGGGACGGGAAGTCCCAGCCCTCGAGGCCGCCGCCGAGCTGGTTGCCGGAGACATTGACGTAGCGGAGCGCCGGGAGCGCGGACAAGGCCACCGCGCCCACGATGCCGTTCCCGGCGAGGGAGATGTTCCTGAGCGCGTCGAGCCCAGTCACCTCGGCCGTCACGGGCTCGCCGGTGGATACGTTCATGTTGGCAATGTCGATGGAGACCACCCGGCCATCGTCGCACCGGACGCCGGTCCACTCGCACACCGAGGCGACATTGCCCGGTGACCATGAGCGCAAGATGTGGGCGCGGCAGCTCAGGGAGGCCTTGAGAGAGAGCAAGGCCAGAGCGTCTCGACGCAACGCACTGGCATCTCCACTGCCATTGGCACCAATGGTGGATGATAGATGAAAAATCAAGAAGGAGAGCAGGATAAGAGGATTAGGAGCCCTCATCTGGCTTGTAATTCTCTGGGGCTTGAAAATTGTGGTGAGGATTAGCTAGCTTGAATATGCAGCCGTTGGCATTGGCATTGCTGCTGTTTCAGTAGGCTTACAGAAAGACGAGTGGCTGAATGCATAGATAGAGATGTAGATGTAGAAGGATATAGAGGGAACGGCAAAGGCATGCAAGAATCTTGAGAAGCTTCACATGAAAATGGAGGCGAGAGAGGCTAGCTTCACACTGAAGGTGAGGGGAATATGTTCTCTCTGTGCCAAGAATGGCTTTGTCTTTTGAGCTATTTATGCCTTGTGGGAGAAGAGTGTCTAGTAGCGCATTGGCTCTCTGCTTTCAGTGTTTTTGTGTTCTCTGCTCTCCTCTCTCCGGTGCTGTTCATCTCTGTCTTCTCCTTTTGCTTTATCTTTGGGAGCAGAGAAGCTAACTGTTAAAGGCTTGTGTAGTGGGCGAGGAAGCAGCCATGGCAAGTGATAGGGGAGTTTCTGGCTTTGGCATTGTTTTATCTACAAACTGGCCCATTGGGTTTTGGGGAGTATTTAGAAAGGCTTCTTGTAATTATTACATCGCGCCCGACAGAAAAAGAGACATGCACTCTGGTCACTATCCAAGTACAGGGCCTGTGATTGAATTTTTAGCAATGATGAAAGAGAGCAAGCAAACTAATCAATGTGCTCAATATGTGTATGTGTGCCATTCGGTAGCTTTGGGAGTACAATCGAAAACAGGCTTTGGCCAAGTCTTTTGGCATGTATTTGATGTGTTGATCATGTGTACGAAACTTGGATCTAGCAAAATGGACCCATACTGGTTAATAGTAGAAAAAGGAACTACTTAACTACACAAAGTTTCACCTGTTGTATACTCCACTCCCTCAAATATGAAATCAAATGTCCTACTCACCTATCTAATACTCCATGCGGATTTTGCCCCTTATGGTGAAGTGATACTTACGCGTTTTTTAAGACAGTCTTTCACCAAAAATTAACCCATCTGGAATACTTGATATCGAACTAGTATCGTTAGAAAGTTTTTTTTAGTATGAATGTAACAATATCAATTGTATACTATACAATCAGGATAGTGTTGCTTAAATCTTTGGATTAAAGTTTATTATAAAATGTGTGTGTGAGTTATGTTTTCCAACAAAAGGAACCTAATTGTCACCGATCCGTTGTTCCATCAACTCAATAGGACTATGCAGTCACACAAGATCTGTATCCGGTCTCTGCTTATGAAATTTTATACAACCACACAAGATCGAAGCAAAAAAATTTGACAGACCAAGTTCAACCCCATATAAGAGAAAAAAACTGAACTCATGTAGGGTAGCATCACCTAAGATGAAGTCAATGTGTACACGCATATACATAATTTTCTCATGTAACACGATATCATTTTTTATATAGGCATATCGATCAACAAAGACCTCATTTTCATACCAATCCCCCATAGCTAGTTCTCAAACATGTGTCTAACACTACACCGAGGGTATAAGTTGTTGGAAATATGACCTAGAGGCAATCATGGATGATGTATTTTCTAATGTATTCATAAAGTAAGTTTGTCCTTATATGAACTCTTGCATATATCATCGAATACGTGATTCGGTCGTGGAACTGGAACTATATGCTTATGTTTTTCATGCTATTTTTTCCTTAGACATCGAGGTTATGTTGGACACATGACTTAGGCTAATATGTAAGTCGGCTGATGACTTCGTTCCACTTTCCATGGGCATGATGATGCTAATCCGACTTACACGGACTCGGCTAAACTGTTTAGCGAGTCAGACTGACCCATAATGAGACGCAATGAGCAAAGCCGTCATTTGCATGTCTCTATCAATGTAATCCTTAGACCTAAAGTTATTGCATGATCGGAGTTGTGGATCGATCGACTTAGGTTGTGTCAAACGTTGTTTTATAATAAGGCATCTATAAAGGCATAGTTCAGGTCGACTGAGAAACAAGCTACGTGACATGGATAACCAAGACGTGATTTTGCCCCTCCACTTGGAGAGATATTCTTTGGCCCCCCTTGGATGATATGATTCAGAAAGCATGGCAATACGCGACACGGTTAAGTGTTAACTGAGGCGATCGACTAAGGGTTAGTCGGGTGAATCACATATCACGGATCAAGAAGAGAGTTGAGCTATTAAAGGGATGACGACAACTCGCCTATAGCTTGACAAGGTATATCGTGAGGCAAAAAGGAATTACACCTAAGTCACATTGAAAGGTTAGTCACCATGAATTTACGTCATTTGGGAGCTGGCACGTTCTCCTAGGAGCCACTACCAGTTATCGACTTGAGACCAAGTGTTCATGGAAGCGAGTTAGACTCGGAGCCATGACGGGATACTTTGAAGGGTAATTCTAGTCGTGTCTAAGTGGCCGTGAACCTGCAGGGCCACAAACTTAGGAGCAAGGAGCCAATTGGATGTGATCTAAGTGAAATGGAGTAGATTCGAGTTGAGTTCGAACTGAACTAGGACTGAGTCAGCGAGTTGGGCTCACAGCGACCAAGATAGGGCCCAAGTGAGCGGGCTGCAAGTGTTGTCAATCCCACACTCACTCCTTATATAAAGTGGGGCGGATGCTGTCCAAAGGGCACGGTTAGTGCATTCCATGAGTTGGAAACCCTAGCCACACTCAGTCTAGATGGCGTACTAGATTTAGCACTCCACCGTTGGTGCTCCTCCTCAGACGTGTGGATACCGGTAGAGGCGTTGCACGTGTGACGCTTCAAGACGAAGGAGTTTGCGGATCTTGGGAGCTGTTCTTGGGATCGGCTTGGAACAGATCGAGGATTGCACTGCCCCGACGCACTTCATCAAGTTTCGCACCTGCACGTCTAGTGGTAATCATCGCGACCTTCTTCCTGAGCTAGATCATGGGAGTACCGCCTAGGGAAAAAGTTTTGTTTTCTATTGTGTGGCCCAATATAAGTTGGGTGTGGGGGGAGGGGTTCATCCCATGTTCCGGTCTTTTCATTTTATGCACCCATTTTTTGGAGATGGGGGGCTCAAAGCACCATTACGTATTTTCATTTTATGCCCTTTTTGGAGTCCCAAAGCTCCCTGAAAGTCAAAAATACAGTAGAAGGTTTTTCTGCCAAACTGATGATAAGGGGTGGCCCGATCTTCTCAGTAAGCAACGGTGGTGATGATGATCACGGGATGAACACAACGGAGATAACTTGACAAAGAGTGGATGATAACTTGTATGACGCAACGAGATCTCTCGATTGGTCCATGTCGCCAATGCAACAGCTCTCAACCCTGCAAGATATTCGCAACTCCACGCACTTGCGCATGTAGCCGCCGACCACGAAGCGGTAGGTTGCAACCTTCTAATTCCCAATGGAACAGCAGATCACACAAGACATTCAGATTTACACCAAATCAAGGCAATATGGTGTAGGGATTCAATAGAGTTGCAAAGCAATCAACTATGAACTAGGGTTTATCTTAAACGTGGTCTAAAGCTATTATGGGGGCGTCCTGGGCACTTATATAGGCGTTCAGGACGACCAGGGGTCGAAAAGATACAAAAATAACCGACTCAGATCTGGATCTGGTCGAGACAGACTTGGACTCGGCCGGCCTGGGGGCCGGTCGACCGGGCCTAGGACCGGGCCAGTCCGGTTCAAACCGGGCCTGGCACCGGGTGCTGACCGGGTGCGGGTATTGTCCTGCAGTACATCTCCCGCTTGGCATGAGCGTATCGTCCGGTTGGTGCCGGGGTGGATCCGGCGTGCCGCCCGGTTGGACCGGGCTAGGGACCGGGCGTGGCGGCCGGTCTGACCGGGTGCTGGGCCGGCCTGGATTGTGACGTCTCCTCTCGCGCATGCCTCCCGCTCCTCCCTCGCGCGTCCATGGGGTGTCTTCATGTCCAGCTCCATGTCCAGCTTCACGTCCATCTTCACGTCCAGCTGCTCCTCTCCTCCTCGTGCGATGCTTGCTCCCTCTTCATACCTGATCATACATAAGTAATAGGACTTAGGCGGTATAAAGTTCTCATCAATCAAAGTATCGTTTAGGAACAAGTTCACCTGTTGTTTAAGTAGCTTCTCATGAGCCCTTGTAATAGGTCCAATCCTAACTTCATTGGACTTGAGCTTCACAGTAGCTTCATCTTCATCTTGCAATGACAGAGGTAGTAGTGTAGGGATGTCCTCATCATCTCCCCCCTTCAAAAGGCGTCGATCTCGATGCTCCAAGGTCTTCTCCGTCATATGGTGTCAAATCAGCAACATTGAAAGAATTACTGACACCAAACTCATCAAGTGGAAGATCTATCGAGTATGCATTATCATTGATCTTAGCAAGCACTTTGTAAGGACCAGCACCACGAGGAAGCAACTTGGACTTCCGCATCGGGAACATATCCTTGTGAAAATGTACCCAAACCATATCACCAGGCTTGAACAATATCTCCTTGCGCTTCTTGTTCATCCTTGCAGCATTGCTCTTGCCTTTCTTTTCTATCAACTCTTTAGTCTTCACATGAATCTTTCGCACAAAATCTGCCCTCTTTGATGCCTCCATATTAACTCTCTCATGTATGGGCAAAGGCAACAAGTAAAATGGAGTAATGGGTTTGAAACCATATACCACCTCAAAGGGACACAGCTCCGTGGTAGAATGTACCGCCCTATTGTAAGCAAACTCCACATGCGGCAAACACTCTTCCCACTCCTTCAAGTTCTTCTTGATCATGGATCTCAATAGTTGTGACAAGGTTCGATTCACCACCTCAGTCTGACCATCAGTTTGGGGATGACAAGTAGTACTGAAAAGTAGCTTTGTCCCCAGCTTTCCCCAAAGTGTCTTCTAGAAGTAGCTCGTGAACTTCACATCACGATCAGAAACAATAGTCTTCGGGACTCCATGTAGTCGTACAATCTCCACCGAAAAACAGAGTTAGCAATATGCGACGCATCGTCGCTCTTGTGGCAGGCAATAAAGTGTGACATCTTGGAAAATCTATCCACTACCACAAATATAGAATCATGGCCTCGTTTAGTACGCGGCAAACCCAACACAAAGTCCATACTAATGTATTCCCATAGTGTAGTAGGTGCCGGTAAAGGAGTATACAAACCGTGAGGCTTCAGCTTGGACTTGTTGCAAGTAATGCACCTTTTCACATACCTGTCCACATCCCGCCTCATCTTTGGCCAATAGAAGTGATCAGCGAGCATGAGTAGCTTCTTCTCACGCCCAAAGTGACCCATCAAACCTCCAGCATGTGATTCCTACAATAAGAGCAAACAAACAGACGATTCTGGAACACATAATTTGTTAGCTCTAAACAAGAACCCATCATGTATGTGATATTTTCCCCATGCTTTACCAAGAGCACACAAGCGATATGGTTCAGCAAAATCATGATCATTAGCATACAAATCACATAGTATCTATAATCCAGGAATTTTAACATCAAGTTGAGTTAATAGCATATTCTTCCTAGATAGAGCATCAGCAACAATATTATCTTTTCCCTTCTTATGCTTAATAATGTATGGAAAAGACTCAATGAACTCAGCCCACTTAGCAAGACGCCTATGCAAACTAGATTGGGCTTTCAGATATTTCAAAGCTTCATGATCAGAATGTATGATAAATTCTTTTGGCCACAAGTAATGTTGCCAAAACTCAAGAACTCTAATTAAAGCATACAATTCTTTATCATAGATTAGATAGTTCAACTTAGCATCGGAAAGTTTCTCAGTAAAATATGCAATTGGGCGACCCTCTTGCATCAACACATCAGCAATTCGAATACCACTAGCATCACATTCAATCTCAAATTGCTTATTGAAATCAGGAAGTGAAGTAACGGTGCAGAAGTTAACAATCGTTTCAATTCATGAAAAGCATGATCTTGGGCTGCGCCCCACTCAAAAACAACACCCTTTTTAGTCAATTCATTCAAAGGTGCAGCAATATTACTAAAGTTGGGCACAAATCTTCTATAAAACCCAACTAAACCATGAAAACTTCTTACTTGACTCACAGTCATGGGAGTAGGCCAATTTTAAATTGCTTCCGTTTGAGACACATCTACTTCTACTCCATGCTTAGAGACAACAAAACCCAGAAATATGACCTTATCTTTGCAAAATGTGCACTTCTAAAGATTACCATAGAGTTTATTATCACGCAACACTTGCAAAACATGTCGAATATGTATAGTATGATCAAATTCATTGCGGCTGTAGATTAATATATTATCAAAGTACACAACCACAAACTTGCCAATAAAATTACACAAAACATGGTTCATCAGTCTCATGAAAGTGCTAGGTGCATTAGTCAAACCAAAAGGCATTACTAACCACTCATATAAACCAAATTTTGTTTTGAAGGCTGTTTTCCATTCATCCCCTTCTTTCATCCTAATTTGATGATAACCACTACGCAAATCAATTTTAGAGAAAACAGCAGCACCACTCAATTCATCTAGCATATCCTCTAAACGAGGAGTAGGATGACGATATCGAATAGTAATGTTATTTATCGCTCTACAATCTACACACATGCGCCATGTACCATCTTTCTTAGGAACTAGAATAACAGGAACATCACAAGGACTAAGGCTTATGCGGATATAACCTTTGTCGAGTAGCGCTTGTACTTGCTTCTGTATCTCCTTCGTCTCGTCGGGATTCGTTCTATATGGCGCCCTATTGGGCAGCGAAGCTCCGGGGATCAAGTCAATTTGATTCTCAATACCACGTAATGGTGGTAGTCCTACGGGCACCTCCTCCGGAAACACATCACTAAATTCTTGCAAAACATTAGAAACACCAAGAGGAATAGGGGTCATGTTGTTAGAAACCAAGACCGTACCCCTGTACATGAGCACAAGAGGCATGGATGTAGGATCCTCACTAAATTCTCTCATGTCTTCTATGGTGGCTAATAAGACTAAGGAATTCACTCTCTCACTTTTCGTTATATCACTCACGGTATTACAATTCTCTCGCCTATCTATAGGTGGATCCTCATAGTTTACTTCAACTTTCTGACGAGATTCATTGACAATTTGTTGTGGTGACATAGGTTGTAAGTTAATTTTCTTCGTCTTGAACTCCAAGTGATATGTATTGGCACAACCATTGTATTGCACAGAACGGTCATAGAGCCATGGCCGACCCAATAGTAGGTGACACACTGATACGTCTCAAACGTATCTATAATTTCTTATGTTCCATGCTACTTTATTGATGATACTCACATGTTTTATACACACTTTATGTCATATTTATGCATTTTCCGGCACTAACCTATTAACAAGATGCCGAAGAGCCCGTTGCTGTTTTCTGCTGTTTTTGGTTTCAGAAATCCTAGTAAGGAAATATTCTCGGAATTGGACGAAATCAACGCCCAGGGTCTTATTTTTCCACGAAGCTTCCAGAAGACCGAAAGGGAAACGAAGTGGGGCGACGAGGCGACGCCATGCCAAGGCCGCGCGGCCAGGGCCTAGGCCGCGCTGCCCTAGTGTGTGGGGCCCTCGTGAAGCCCCCTGACCTACCCTTCCGCCTACATATAGCCTTCGTCGAGAAAACCCCAGTACCGAGAGCCACGATACGGAAAACCTTCCAGAGACGCCGCCGCCGCCAATCCCATCTCGGGGGATTCAGGAGATCGCCTCCGGCACCCTCGCCGGAGAGGGGAATCATCTCCCGGAGGACTCTTCATCGCCATGATCGCCTCCGGATTGATGTGTGAGTAGTTCACCCCTGGACTATGGGTCCATAGCAGTAGCTAGATGGTTGTCTTCTCCTCATTGTGCTATCATTGTCGGATCTTGTGAGCTGCCTAACATGATCAAGATCATCTATTTGTAATGCTACATGTTGCGTTTGTTGGGATCCGATGAATATGGAATGCTATGTTATGTTGATTATCAATTTATCATCTATGTGTTGTTTATGATCTTGCATGCTCTCCGTTATTAGTAGAGGCTCGGCCAAGTCGTTACTTGTAACTCCAAGAGGGAGTATTTATGCTCGATAGTGGGTTCATGCCTCCATTAAATCTGGGACAGTGACAGAAAGTACTAAGGTTGTGGATGTGCTGTTGCCACTAGGGATAAAACATCAATGCTATGTCTAAGGATATTTGTGTTGATTACATTACGCACATACTTAATGCAATTGTCTGTTGTTTGCAACTTAATACTGGAAGGGGTGCGGACGCTAACCCGAAGGTGGACTTTTTAGGCATAGATGCATGCTGGATAGCGGTCTATGTACTTTGTCATAATGCCCAAATGAATTTCACACTACTCATCATAACATGTATGTGCATTGTCATGCCATCTTTATTTGTCAATTGCCCAACTGTAATTTGTTCACCCAACATGCTATTTATTATTGGAGAGACACCACTAGTGAACTGTGGACCCCGGTCCATTCTTTACATCGAATACAATCTACTGCAATACTTGTTCTTACTGTTCTCTGCAAACATCATCATCCACACTATACATCTAATCCTTTGTTACAACAAGCCGTTGAGATTGACAACCTCACTGTCACGTTGGGGCAAAGTATTTTGGTTGTGTTGTGCAGGTTCCACGTTGGCGCCGGAATCCCTGGTGTTGCGCCGCACTACACTCCGCCACCATCAACCTTCAACGTGCTTCTTGGCTCCTACTGGTTCGATAAACCTTGGTTTCTTACTGAGGGAAAACTTGATGCTGTACGCATCACACATTCCTCTTGGGGTTCCCAACGGACGCGTGCTGTACGCGTATCAGACACCGTCATAGGAACCACATCAAAATCAATGGAATCCTTATACGGTCCAATCGCAAACTCAACACGCACCATGTGGTTTACCTTCATCTCACCATTGTCGCTCAACCACTGAATATAGTATGGATGCAGGTGTGGTAGATACTTCAACTTCAGCTTGGTACACAACTCCTTGCTTGCTAAATTGCGGCAACTCCCACCATCAATAATGACCTTGCAAGTCTTGTCAGGACCAACTAAAGTCTTTGTTTGGAACAAATTACAGCGCTGAGTAGATGCACTTGGCAACACATTAAGAGCACGCTGAGACACAACAATAGTGCGAGCTTCAGATGGATAAGCATCTACACCATCACTGTCATATTCATCATCTTCTGGAGCATATGGATCAACATCATCTCCAGTCTCATACTCATTGTCCTCATTAATAATCATGACCTTTCGGTTAGGACAATCTCTCTTGAAGTGACCCTTGCCACCACATGTATGGTAATTCATATCGCGGTTGTGCACAATAGACATGCTAGAACCACTTGTACTTGCAGCAGGTTCGGGCTTCTTTGTGTTGGACACATTGGTGACCGGCTTGCTAGACTGAGTAGAATAAAGTGCGGGATGCGAAGATGGCGCCGGTGCCATAGATGGAGGCGCCCTAGGCGTATAGCGCCCAGCTCCCGTAGCACGACCTTTAACTTGTGATTCTTCAGCCAAATGTGATTCAGATTCTCTTGCATGATGTAGCAACTCATTCATAGTGGTGTAACTGTGATGACGAACAATGCCTTTGATATCTCAAGTGACTCACGGACACGGCCACGCTGCATTAGCATCTCCATCTCCATCTCCATGAAATAAGTATCAACAATTTTCACACCTTGTCTCAATAGGGTCAACTTATCATATATAGATCGCAAATAATTAGTAGGCACGAAACGAGCTTGCATAAGTTCCTTCATCTCTCGCCATGTACGAACTGGCAGCTCATGATCTTCTTGATGTTTGCGTGTCACGTCCTCCCACCAACGCAATGCATAACCATCAAATTCTAAGGACGCAAGCTTGATCTTCCTATCTTCCGTATAAGTATGTAAGCGCCATAACTTCTCAATCTTCAGCTCTCAAGTGAGGTATTCTTCAACATCAGCACCTCCTTCAAATTTGGGTATCGAGAATTTGGGCTTACCCAATCCGTCTTCCTCCTCAAACCCACGACCTTGGCGTCAGAGTTCAACAAACCCACGAGCGCGGTTACCACACCCAGCATTACGATTAGCATCAGGTGCTTCATCTTGAAGCTCAGGGTCTTCTTCTTCTTCTTCTTCTTGTTGCTGCTGTTGAGTGAGATTATCAATAGCTAGTTGCAAAACTTGAAGACTGCGCTAGATATCCATCATTTGATCTTGCATTGTGGTGACGGTTGCATTAGTAGTATCCAGCTTCTGGGAGATTCCCTGAACTGTCCCCCTAAGTTCATCGTCCTGAGTGCGGAATTCACGTCGCATCTCATTACGAAGAGCTTCATACTCCCTCCATGTCATCACATCAGTGGCATCCTTGTTTTTTTGGTTAACAATTTTCTCATCACTAGAAGACATGGTTAGTAGGTTAGTGCACTAAAACAAATATATGTGGCGGTACCCTCACAACTCACTCAAAACTGATAAGAAAAGGAAATCTTACTGCTCCAAAGTGAATTAGTATTGCTTACCACTTGTAGTGATGACTAGTGCACTGATGTAGCGAAGTGAATATCAAGGGTATAAGAACAATCACACGACAAAGCAGGGTATATGTAGGGCTGTAGGTGGGCTACCTATTTGCACCAATAACAAGCTCTAGCGCGGACCGTAGACAACCAATGATACTCACACAAGGCGATAAATGTGGAAATGTAACTATATGGATGAAAGGTTGCAATGCACTCAAGAGACGCTAGCAAAGCTCAATGGGATAGGCACAAGATTGCTCAACTACGGGTGCAGTTAAAGAAAACTTAGGCCTTCAATTGATTCTACCAGCACTTCACTTTTTCTTTTTTTGAAAATTCTTTTGTATAACACGCAACTATGTAGCTCTTTTTGCTTCTTTTCAATTTTCTCTTTTCTTTTTTCTTTTTTTATGACTCAACACCTTGATAACACGGCCAACAGATAATGCAAAGAACCAAAACCCTAATGAGCAGCCTGTCGAGCGGTAAAACTAGTCTCTTCCGGGGAAGTTCCTAGTCACTTATATCGAAAGGCTGTGGCTATGGTTTGGACAAACACACTGTATGCTATGTGGACTCGGAGAAACAAAACCTGACTCTAGATGAAAACGGGAACACAAACCCTAACAATACTAGATGGAAGAAAAAGATACGCAAAAACAACTACGAAAAGCAACTAAAACTCGAAATTAGTGCAATCTAAAGCTATGGCAAACCCTAACCCTAACCCTCTTTATTTTTTTGGCTTTTTCTGGATAGGAAACACTCACAACTCAACTATGGGGTGGATTGTGGATGGCTTACCGAGGAAACAATGAAATCTGATAGCAAGATGATAAGGGGTGGCCCGATCTTCTCAGTAAGCAACGGTGGTGATGATGATCACGGGATGAACACAGTGGAGATAACTTGACGAAGAGTGGATGATAACTTGTATGAAGCAACGAGATCTCTCGATTGGTCCCTGTCGCCAATGCAATAGCTCTCAACCCTGCAAGATATTCGCAACTCCACACACTTGCGCACGTAGCCGCCGACCACTGATACGTATCCAACGTATCGATAATTTCTTATGTTCCATGCTTGTTTTATGACAATACCTACATGTTTTATACACACTTTATGTCATTATTATGCGTTTTTTGGAACTAACCTATTGACGAGATGCCGAAGTGCCAGTTCCTGTTTTCTGCTGTTTTTGGTTTCAGAAATCCTAGTAAGGAAATATTCTCGGAATTGGACGAAATCAACGCCCAGAACCTTATTTTTCCCGGAAGCTTCCAGAGCACCGAAGAGGGGCCAGAGGAGAGGCCCAGGGCCACCACACATAGTGGTGGCGCGGCCCAAGGGGGGCGCCCCCCCTGTTGTGTGGCTGCCTCGTCAGCCCTCCTGCGCCGCCTCTTCGCCTATATAAGCCCTTTCGACCTAAAAACACGATAGGAATTGACGAAACTCCAGAAAGACTCCAGGGGCGCCGCCACCATCGCGAAACTCCAATTCGGGGGACAGAAGTCTCTGTTCCAGCACCCTGCCGAGATGGGGAAGTGCCCCCGGAAGCCATCTCCATCGACGCCACCGTCTCCATCATGCTCCGTGAGTAGTCCCCCCATGGACTACGGGTTCTAGCAGTAGCTAGTTGGTACTCTCTTTCCCATGTACTTCAATACAATGATCTCATGAGCTGCCTTACATGATTGAGATCCATCTGATGTAATCGGTGTTGTATTTGTTGGGATCCGATGGATGATACATTATGATTAGTCTATCTATAAAGTTTGTGAAGTTATTGTTGCTGCAATCTTGTTATGCTTAATGCTTGTCACTAGGGCCCGAGTGGCATGATCTTAGATTTAAGCTCTATAATTATTGCTTAGATTGTATCTACAAGTTGTTTGCACATATTGCTCTCCGAAACCCGAGGCCCCAAAGTGACAGAAATTGGGACAACCGGAGGGGAAGGCTGTGATATGAGGATCACATGTTTTCACCAAGTGTTAATGCTTTGCTCCGGTGCTCTATTAAAAAGGAGTACCTTAATAGCCATTAGATTCCCTTGAGGCCCGGCTGCCACCGGCTGGTAGGACAAAAGATGTTGTGCAAGTTTCTCATTGCGAGCACGTACGACTATATATGGAAAACATGCCTACATAATTAATAATCTTGATGTTCTATCTTAATGCTTTCAATCCTATCAATTGCCCAACTGTAATTTGTTCACCCAACACTTGTCACTTGTTGTTGGAGAATTACCACTAGTGTAGATCGCTGGGAACCCCGGTCCATCTCTCATCATCATATACTCGTTCTATATGTCATTGGAAGTAGTATCAACTATTTTCTGGTGTCATTGCCCCTGTGTTACTCATTATCGCTTGTTGTGTTACTCGTTACTATTGCTCTCATATTATCGCTACTTTCACATCACCCCTGTTGCTAGTGCTTTTCCAGGTGCAGCTGAATTGACAACTCAGTTGTTAAGGCTTATAAGTATTCTTTACCTCCCCTTGTGTCGAATCAATAAATTTGGGTTTTACTTCCCTCGAAGACTGTTGCGATCCCCTATACTTGTGGGTTATCAAGACTATTTTCTGGTGCCGTTGCCGGGGAGGAAAGGTAAATGGCACTCACACTCTGGTCCCAGGTAACTAAGTTATTTTCTGGTACCGTTGCTGAGTGCTCGAAGCTATTTCCTTTAGATCATGCAATTGCATCTTTTTGTTTCTTGTTTTACACTAGTAAGGCATAATGGAAAACAACTGTGAGCTTTTTAATTTATTTCCTGAGTTAAGACATAAATGGTGTGTTGCAAAAATTAAAAAACCTATGGAACCTTATTTGCATGCTAATGGCAATGTTATTAGTATGAACGCTTTGAACACCATTGTTGCTAATTATATGGAAAATTCTAAGCTTGGGGAAGTTGGTTTTGATGAGCATGATATTTTTAGTCCCCCAAGCATTGAGGAGAAAATTTTCTTTGATGATACTTTGCCTCCTATTTATGATGATTATAATGTTAGTGGTATTTTGGTGCCACCTACTATGGAGAGTAAATTTTATTATGATTATACTATGCCTCCTATATTTGATGATTATGGTGATGAATTTGCTCCCACTACAATTAATAAGAATGACTATGCTTATGTTGGGAGTAGTAATAATTTTATGCATGTAGCTCATGATAAGAATGTTTAATTTGATAGTTATATTGTCGAGTTTGTTCATGATGCTACTGAAAATCTTTATGAGAGAGGAAAATATGGTTGTAGAAATTTTCATGTTACTAAAACACCTCTCTATATGCTGATTTTTTTTGAGTTACACTTGTTTTATCTTTCTATGCTTGTTGCATTATGCTTCATGAATTTGTTTATTTACAAGATTCCTTTTCATAGGAAGTGGGTTAGGCTTAAATGTGTTTTGAATTTGCTTCTTGATGCTCTCTTTTGCTTCAACTACTATTTCTTGAGAGTGCATCATTAAAACTGTTGAGCCCATCTTAATGGCTATAAAGAAAGCACTTCTTGGGAGATAACCCATGTTTTTATTTTAATACAACAATTTTTGTTTTATATTTGTGTCTTGGAAGTTGTTACTACTGTAGCAACCTCTCCTTATCTTAATTTTATTGCATTGTTGTGCCAAGTAAAGTCTTTGATAGTAAAGATGACACTAGATTTGGATTACTGCGCAGAAACAGATTTCTTGCTGTCACGAATTTGGGCAGGGTTCTCTGTAGGTAACTCGGAAAAATCTGCCAATTTACGTGCGTGATCCTCAGATATGTATGCAACTTTCATTATATTTGAGCATTTTCATCTGAGCAAGTCTGGTGCCTCTAAAAAATTCGTCTTTACGGACTGTTCTGTTTTGACCGATTCTGCCTTTTATTTCGCATTGCCTCTTTTGCTGTGTTGAATGGATTTCTTTGTTACATTAACTTTCAGTAGCCTCGGGCAATGTATAGAAGTGTTAAGAATGATTGTGTCACCTCTGAACATGTGAATTTTTGATTATGCACTAACCCTCTAATGAGTTTGTTTTGAGTTTGGTGTAGAGGAAGTTTTCAAGGGTCAAGAGAGGAGGATGATATATGATTAAGAAGAGTGAAAAGTCTAAGCTTGGGGATGCCCCCGTGGTTTATCCCTGCATATTTCAAGAAGACTCAAGCGTCTAAGCTTGGGGATGCCCAAGGCATCCCCTTCTTCATCAACAATTTATCAGGTTTCTTCTATTGAAACTATATTTTTATTCGGTCACATCTTATGTGCTTTACTTGGAGCGTCCGTGTGTTTTTATTTTTGTTTTATTATTTTCATTATCTGAATATATTCATGCTTGTGTGGGAGAGAGACACGCTCCGCTTGTTCATATGAACACTAGTGTTCTTAGCTTTACTTTTAATGTTCATGGCGAAGAAACAGAAAATGTTGCATGTGGTAGTGGTATAATGAAACACTTGCATAATCTTGTAGATCATTGAGCTTTGATAACTTGATTATTTGCAAACATTTTGAGGTATTTAGATGGTAAGGCTTGTTGGATAAATAAGTTAAAATTAGTAGTGGATTGTTGTCTTTAAGCTTGTGCCGTACTACAAACTCTATTTAAATAGTTGAAGGTGTAGTTGGACTTGATAGCTTTCCATGTCTGAGAGTTCATCGTAATAACTAAGTTGTGCTCGAAGGTCGAGGGAGCTAGCGGGGTACTTGTGCCACCGTGAACGGCCCTCCTTGGAGTAAATTTTAATCATGCTCTTAATGATGAACCTGCTAGTTGTTTGCAATAAGCTTGTGAGTTCTTTTTGACTAATGTTAAGCTACGGTTTTTGGCACTTCCACCATCCAAATTTGCTAGCCTCTTCGGTATTGTGCATTGCCTTTTGCTCACATTGAGAATTGTGCATACTTCGCCAGTACATCCAAACCCGTGGGAGGACTTTCTCTTGTTCTCCTACACATAAGCCCATACATCTCCTCAAAACAGCCACCATACCTACCTACCACAACATTTCCATAGCTGTTCCGAGATATATTGCCATGCAACTTCCATTTTACATCACATGTTGTCATTTATTATTTACATATTGATTTGCATGATTCTATACAGCTGATGTGTGGTTTACCCATGTTACGCTAGATCATTGCACATCCTGCTACACTGGCAGAGGCATACAGTTTTATACATCATGTTTCATTCATTATGAGTTATTTGTACCAAAAAGTGTGTTGTCATATTAGGATGTTGCCCCTAAAAGTGAAAAGAGCCATGGAGGCCATCAAAAAGAGAAAAGGAAAAGAAATAAAAAAATAGAAAAGAAAAAGAAAAAGAAAAAAAAGAGAAAAAAAGAGAGAAAGAAAAAAGGGGGCAGCACTACTATCTTTTATCCACACTTGTGCTCATGTTTTAGCACCTGCATTATTCATAGTCATCATTTGTGCTCATGTTTAGCACCTACACTTCATATGAGAGAGTTTTCATGTTTTACTAGTATAACTATGTGGGGAATTTACAATATAGAACTTGGGTTGTATATTCCAATGATGAGCCTCCTCAAAAGTGCTCTAGGTCTTCGTGAGCAACCAAGTTGGATGCACCCCCACTAGTTCCATTGGAGAGCTTTCATACACATATAGCTCTATGTGCATCCGTTGCATGGCAATCACTACTCCTTGCATAGCTTCGATCATAAGGCTTCCTCTTGTCTAATGATCACTTATAGCTTTGTAAGAATTTCTTCCAGTTGGCCTTCCAAACCCCCATTAACGTTCTTTATGCCATAACATCCTGGTGCTAATACCAAATGCTTGCGCTCACCGGTTGAGTAGACTTCGAAACAGTTGATTCATGATGTTCATGTTTATGTTTACTTGACCGAATCCTTCTTATGTTGTGAAAATTTACTTGATGCTTGGAATGAAGGATAGAACTTCTACGCTGAATACTTAACACATCTTTAATGAACTTTGTACGGTTTCATGTCTTTGAAGCAATAGTTCATGAAAACTTCTAGCTTGTTTAACTCTTGCATTATCATCTCTTATATCAATATAGACATTTTCTTTGAGTGATTTGATCTTAGTTCACATGCTTTACATCATTATTGGATCAAGATTATGTTGGTAGCATGTCACTTCAGAAATTATCTTTGTTATCGTTTACGTACTCGGGGACGAGTAGGAACTAAGCTTGGGGATGCTGATACGTCTCCAACGTATCGATAATTTCTTATGTTCCATGCTTGTTTTATGACAATACCTACATGTTTTATACACACTTTATGTCATTATTATGCGTTTTCCGGAACTAACATATTGACGAGATGCCGAAGTGCCAGTTCCTGTTTTCTGCTGTTTTTGGTTTCAGAAATCCTAGTAAGGAAATATTCTCGGAATTGGACGAAATCAACGCCCAGAACCTTATTTTTCCCGGAAGCTTCCAGAGCACCGAAGAGGGGCCAGAGGAGAGGCCCAGGGCCACCACACATGGTGGCGGCGCGGCCCAAGGGGGGGCGCGCCCCCCTGTTGTGTGGCTGCCTCGTCAGCCTTCCTGCGCCGCCTCTTCGCCTATATAAGCCCTTTCGACCTAAAAACGCGATACGAATTGACGAAACTCCAGAAAGACTCCAGGGGCGCCGCCGCCATCGCGAAACTCCAATTCGGGGGACAGAAGTCTCTGTTCCGGCACCCTGCTGGGACGGGGAAGTGCCCCCGAAAGCCATCTCCATCGACGCCACCGCCTCCATCATGCTCCGTGAGTAGTCTCCCCATGGACTACGGGTTCTAGCAGTAGCTAGTTGGTACTCTCTTTCCCATGTACTTCAATACAATGATCTCATGAGCTGCCTTACATGATTGAGATCCATCTGATGTAATCGGTGTTGTGTTTGTTGGGATCCGATGGATGATACATTATGATTAGTCTATCTATAAAGTTTGTGAAGTTATTGTTGCTGCAATCTTGTTATGCTTAATGCTTGTCACTAGGGCCCGAGTGGCATGATCTTAGATTTAAGTTCTATAATTATTGCTTAGATTGTATCTACAAGTTGTTTGCACATATTGCTGTCCGGAACCCGAGGCCCCAAAGTGACAAAAATTGGGACAACCGGAGGGGAAGGCTGTGATATGAGGATCACATGTTTTCACCAAGTGTTAATGCTTTGCTCCAGTGCTCTATTAAAAGGAGTACCTTAATAGCCAGTAGATTCCCTTGAGGCTCGGCTGCCACCGGCTGGTAGGACAAAAGATGTTGTGCAAGTTTCTCATTGCGAGCACGTACGACTATATATGGAAAACATGCCTGCATAATTAATAATCTTGATGTTCTATCTTAATGCTTTCAATCCTATCAATTGCCCAACTGTAATTTTTTCACCCAACACTTGTCACTTGTTATTGGAGAGTTACCACTAGTGTAGATAGCTGGGAACCCCGGTCCATCTCTCATCATCATATACTCGTTCTATATGTCATTGGAAGTAGTATCAACTATTTTATGGTGTCATTGCCTCTGTGTTACTGTTACTGCTGCTGTGTTACTGTTACTATTGCTCTCATATTACTGCTGCTTTCACATCACCCCTGTTGTAGTTCTTTTCCAGGTGCAGCTGAATTGACAACTCAGTTGTTAAGGCTTATAAGTATTCTTTACCTCCCCTTGTGTCGAATCAATAAATTTGGGTTTTACTTCTTCGAAGACTGTTGCGATCCCCTATACTTGTGGGTTATCAACCACGAAGCGGTAGGTTGCAACCTTATAATTCCCAGTGGAACAGCAGATCACACAAGACTTTCATATTTACACCAAATCAAGGCAATATGGTGTAGGGATTCAATAGAGTTGCAAAGCAATCAACTATGAACTAGGGTTTATCTTAAACGTGGTCTAAAGCTATTATGGGGGCGTCCTAGGCATTTATTGTTGGAGATATGCCCAAGAGGCAATAATAAAAGTGGTTATTATATATCTTTATGTTTATGATAAATGTTTATATACCATGCTATAATTGTATTAACCGAAACATTGATACATGTGTGATATGTAAACAACAAAGAGTCCCTAGTAAGCCTCTTAACTAGATTGTTGATTAATAGATGATTAGTTTCATAACATTGGATGTTATTAATAACAAGGTTATATCATTATATGAATGATGTAATGGACACACCCAATTAAGCGTAGCATAAGATCACGTCATTAAGTTATTTGCTATAAGCTTTCGATACATAGTTACCTAGTCCTTTCGACCATGAGATCATGTAAATCACTTATACCGGAAAGGTACTTTGATTACATCAAACGCCACTGCATAAATGGGTGGTTATAAAGGTGGATTAAGTATCCGGAAAGTATGAGTTGAGGCATATGGATCAACAGTGGGATTTGTCCATCCCGATGACGGATAGATATACTCTGGGCCCTCTCGGTGGAATGTCGTCTAATGTCTTGCAAGCATATGAATAAGTTCATAAGAGACCACATACCACGGTACGAGTAAAGAGTACTTGTCAGGAGACGAGGTTGAGCAAGGTATAGAGTGATACCGATGATCAAACCTCGGACAAGTAAAATATCGCGTGACATAGGGAATTGGTATCGTATGTGAATGGTTCATTCGATCACAAAGTCATCGTTGAATATTGATACGTCTCCGACGTATCGATAATTTCTTATGTTCCATGCCACATTATTGATGATATCTACATGTTTTATGCATACTTTACATCATATTTATGCATTTTCTGGAACTAAACTATTAACAAGATGCCGAAGAGCCAGTTGCTGTTTTCTGCTGTTTTTGGTTTCAGAAATCCTAGTAAGGAAATATTCTCGGAACTGGACGAAATCAACGCCCAGGGGCCTATTTTGCCACGAAGCTTCCGGAAGACCGGAGAGTCAACGAAGTGGGGCCACGAGGTGGCCGGGGGTAGGGCGGCGCGGCCCCACCCTTGGCCGCGCCGACCTGTCTCCTCGGGACCCTCGCGACGCCCCCCGACCTACCCTTCCGCCTACAAATAGCCTTCGTCGCGAAACCCCCAGTACCGAGAGCCACGATACGGAAAACCTTCCAGAGACGCCGCCGCCGCCAATCCCATCTCGGGGATTCAGGAGATCGCCTCCAGCACCCTGCCGGAGAGGGGAATCATCTCCCGGAGGACTCTACGCCGCCATGGTCGCCTCCGGAGTGATGTTTGAGTAGTCTACCCCTGGACTATGGGTCCATAGCAGTAGCTAGATGGTTGTCTTCTCCCCATTGTGCTTAATTGTCGGGTCTTGTGAGCTGCCGAACATGATCAAGATCATCTATCTGTAATACTATATGTTGTGTTTGTTGGGATCCGATGAATAGAGAATACTATGTTATGTTGATTATCAATTTATGTCTATGTGTTGTTTATGATCTTGCATGCTCTCCGTTATTAGTAGAGGCTCTGGCCAAGTTTTTGCTAGTAACTCCAAGAGGGAGTATTTATGCTCGATAGTGGGTTCATGTCTCCGTGAACTGGGGGAGTGACAGAAACCTCTAAGGTTATGGATGTGTTGTTGCCACTAGGGATAAAACATTGATGCTATGTCCGAGGATGTAGTTATTGATTACATTACGCGCAATACTTAATGCAATTGTCTCGTTGTTAGCAACTTAATACTGGAAGGGGTTCGGATGATAACCTGAAGGTGGACTTTTTAGGCATAGATGCATGCTGGATAGCGGTCTATGTACTTTGTCTTAATGCCCAATTAAATCTCACAATACTCATCATAATATGTATGTGCATGGTCATGCCCTCTCTATTTGTCAATTGCCCAACTGTAATTTGTTCACCCAACATGCTGTTTATCTTATGGGAGAGACACCTCTAGTGAACTATGGACCCCGGTCCAATTCTCTATACTCGAAATACAATCTATCGCAATACTTGTTCTATTGTTTTCTGCAAACAATCATCTTCCACACTATACATCTAATCCTTTGTTACAGCAAGCCGGTGAGATTGACAACCTCGCTGTTTCGTTGGGGCAAAGTACTTGGTTTGTGTTGTGCAGGTTCCACGTTGGCGCCGGAATCCCTGGTGTTGCGCCGCACTACATCTCGCCACCATCAACCTTCAACGTGCTTCTTGACTCCTACTGGTTCGATAAACCTTGGTTCTTACTGAGGGAAACTTGCCGCTGTGCGCATCACACCTTCCTCTTGGGGTTCCCAACGGACGCGTGTCGAACGGAAAGACAATACGTCAACCACGCGCATCAAGCAAAATTTCTGGCGCCGTTGCCGGGGAGATCAAGACACGCTGCAAGGGGAGTCTCCACATCCCAATCTCTTTACTTTGTTTTTGTCTTGCTTTATTTTATTTACTACTTTGTTTGCTGCACTAAATCAAAATACAAAAAAATAGTTGCTAGTTTTACTTCATTTGCTATCTTGTTTGCTATATCAAAAACACACAAAAAATTAGTTACTTGCATTTACTTTATCTAGTTTGCTTTATTTACTACTGCTAAAATGGGTACTCCTGAAAATATTAAGTTGTGTGACTTCACAACCACAAATAATAATGATTCCTTATGCACACCTATTGCTCCACCTGCTACTACAGCAGAATTCTTTGAAATTAAACCTGCTTTACTAAATCTTATTATGCGAGAGCAATTTTCTACAGTGTTAGTTCCGATGATGCTGCTGCCCATCTCAATAATTTTGTTGAACTTTGTGAAATGCAAAAGTATAAAGATGTAGACGGTGACATTATAAAATTAAAATTGTTCCCTTTCTCATTAAGAGGAAGAGCTAAAGATTGGTTGCTATCTCTCGCCTAAGAATAGTATTGATTCATGGACTAAATGCAAGGATGCTTTTATTGGTAGATATTATCCCCCTGCTAAAATTATATCTTTGAGGAGTAGCATAATGAATTTTAAACAATTGGATACTGAGCATGTTGCACAAGCATGGGAAAGAATGAAATCTTTGGTTAAAAATTGCCCAACCCATGGATTGACTACTTGGATGATCATCCAAACCTTTTATGCAGGACTGAATTTTTCTTCGCGGAACCTATTGGATTCAGCTGCTGGAGGTACCTTTATGTCCATCACTCTTGGTGAAGCAACAAAGCTTCTTGATAATATGATGATTAATTACTCTGAATGGCTCACGGAAAGAGCTCCACAAGGTAAGAAGGTAAATTCAGTCGAAGAAACCTCTTCCTTGAGTGATAAGATTGATGCTATTATGTCTATGCTTGTGAATGATAGGACTAATGTTGATCCTAATAATGTTCCGTTAGCTTCATTGGTTGCACAAGAAGAACATGTTGATGTAAACTTCATTAAAAATAATAATTTCAACAACAATGCTTACCGGAACAATTCTAGTAACAACTATAGGCCATATCCTTATAATAATGGCAACGGCTATGGTAATTCTTATAGGAATTCTTACAACAATAATAGGAACACACCCCCTGGACTTGAAGCCATGCTTAAAGAATTTATTAGTACACAAACTGCTTTCAACAAATCTGTTGAAGAAAAGCTTGGGAAAATTGATATACTTGCTTCTAAAGTCGATAGTCTTGCTGGCGATGTTGATCTTTTGAAATCGAAAGTTATGCCTAATGAAAATCTTAATAATAAAATTGTTACTACAGCAAATGCCATCCAAGTTAGAATTAATGAGAATATAAGGTTGATGGCCGAATTGCGTGCTAGGTGGGAAAGAGAAGAAAATGAAAAAGAAGATAATATAGCTAAAGTTTGGACTATTACCACCACTAGTAATGCTAATGCTACACATTTTGCTGCACCTCCTACTATTACTAATAAAAGAATTGGTGTTGGCAATGTTTCCACTTCTAATGCAAAGCGCGAAAAACTGCCCGAAACTGCTAAAACTGCTGAAACTGCCTGTGATAAAACTGCTAAATTTTTTTCCAACATTGGGGATGATGATCCCATTGCTTTAGATTATAATGGTTTGAATTTTTATGATTGCCACATCTCTGAAGTTATAAAGTTCTTACAAAAACTTGCTAAGAGTCCTAATGCTAGTGCTATAAATTTGGCTTTCACGAAACATATTACAAATGCTCTCATAAAAGCTAGAGAAGAGAAACTAGAACGCGAAACTTCTATTCCTAGGAAGCTAGAGGATGGTTGGGAGCCCATCATTAAGATGAAGGTCAATGACTTTGATTGTAATGCTTTATGTGATCTTGGTGCAAGTATTTCCGTTATGCCTAAGAAAATCTATAATATGCTTAACTTGCCACCATTGAAAAATTGTTATTTGGATGTTAATCTTGCTCGATCATTCTACAAAGAAACCTTTGGGGAAAGTTGATAATGTTCGCATTACCGTTAACAATAACCTTGTCCCCGTTGATTTTGTTGTCTTGGATATTGAATGCAATGCATCTTGTCCCATCATATTGGGAAGACCTTTTCTTCGAACTCGTTGGTGCTATCATTGATATGAAGGAAGGTAATATTAAATATCAATTTCCTCTCAAGAAAGGTATGGAACACTTCCCTAGAAAGAGAATGAAGTTACCTTATGATTCTATTATTAGAACAAATTATGATGTTGACACTTCGTCTCTTGATAATAATTGATATACACTTTCTGCGCTTATGGGAGACAACCCATGTTTTTACTACAGTACCTGTAACATCCCAAAAATTTCAAAACAAAGACAATGCACTTCCCTAGTTCCAAATTTTGGAACCAACAAAAACTTTTATTAAATAGAGTGGGATACATAGTGATCTTGCTTAATTCTTGTGTTCTTGCCATGATTGCTTGTTATTAGTATTTGAAGTGATCTTAAACCCTAAACCTCACCCCTCTTTTCACCATCCTAGTTAAAATAAAATAAAAGGAAAGTAAATAAGAAAAAGGTATATGTGCCTATGGCTATTTCTATAAATCTTTACCCTAAGCTTTTCTACTTTGCTTAGAGTTTTGGAAAACCTTCATACACCTTACCTAGTACTTATCAAATCAAATCCAAGTTGAAACAAAAGAAAATAAAAAGAAACTAAAAATGCCATAGAGGCATATGAGAGTAAAATAGCAAATATGTGAATTTAAGAATATTGACCCTAATACATGTTGTGAATGGTTGGATCACTCCTATATACCATTTCAACACTCAACAACACCAATTGGGTCAAGCCAAGTCAAATTAAAACTCAAATGCAACATATGCATAGAGGCATATGTGACACATAGCCATAATACCCAATTCTTGCCCTATGACTCTAAACCTTGACCAAATGATGTGAAACCATCTCTCAACCTAATATAATACTAAATTGACCCTAACCCATGCCCAAGTGAAGCAAGATGAACAATTTACAAGTTTAATGAAATATGACACATCACCTCTTATGTGTTATGGCCATTTTTGCAAATCTTTGAGCAAGACCATTTGAATTGGTTTCAATGGTCTTAAAATGTTTCTAAACTAATAAGAATCACATTAGAGTCAAGAAATATCAATTCAATTGGAGAGAAATCAAATGGTGAGATAATTCCATTTTCACTCACATACACATAAGACCAATTTTACAAATCTTCACCAAAGGCCACCATTGCTTGATCTATTGTTTGTAAAACTCTTATATATGATAAACAAACACAATTGCATCAAAGAAACAAGAATCAAATCAAAGCAAATCTCAAAATCAACTTACATGTGATAATGGTCATGTTGCCATTTTATAAAATGTTCCCTACTTTACCCCCTGGTTTTGACTTTTCTTCAAACTAAACTTGGTCAACCAAAGCCATGTCATCCAAGACCAGGTCAAGGTGAGTAACTTTCATGTTGACCACCATGGCTAGAGTTGACTAGGTTGACCAGTATGAATGTGACAAATAGTGTATGTGAAGCAAAGTGAAGATCAACCTCAAATTTGAAACTTTGCAAAACAAATCCAAATTGAACACAACCACCACCATTCCAACCCTTTAATTATATGATTGAGCTCCACCAAAAAGAAATACAAAATTTGACGAAAAATTTCATGCGGCCAATTCATCAAACACCTTGCAGGCAGCATTTCAACTTTGGCAAACCCTCTATTACACACTGGATTTTAGCCTCCACCACTTTAACCTTGTGATCATCAACATTCTGGTACCTCTTCTGCATCATCCCAGCCCACTTGCTTCGTTTAAAATGGAGACATGATCATCTTTGCAACCATGCCAAGTCCCATGCCGGCCCTCTTGCCACTCATCCTCTCCATCTCCCTCTGAGCCCTTTCTCCTTGTCAACTAGCTTCCCTACACTCCCTCAAGTATGCTGGTACCTTCCCTAGTCACAGACATGCACGGCATTGGCCACCCGAAGCGTGCCCAGACACGCCAGAAACCTGCCAGGCACGCGGTGAGCGCGCCCTGGCATGGCACTGGGCGCCGCAGTACACCACCTCGCCTGATCACGCTCATCCTTCCCTCGTCTTCTCTCCTCGCACACGTGATCACCACAACCTCTGCTCCCTCCTGGACACGCCCACTGGCTCGTGCGTGCACCGTCGCCGTCCCCATCATCGAAACACTGCCGTTCCCGTACTGCGAGGACGCCACCGTCGCTAGCACGCCACAGACCCCCATTTGACGTGCCATCACGCGCGCTAGCTCTGCCTAGCCGTCGCCTACACGACACGCATCATAGCCTGCCCCTTCGCTCCCTGGAACGACCTCGTCGTCGTCGACCTTCCGCCGCACCCACAGCACCCCTCCATCCGCTATAAATAGAGAAGCCCTGAGCCTCGATTCTTCACAACATCTGCTCCCCTCTCATCCTAGCCCCTTCTCCACCCACCAATTTTACACGACCTAGCCGGAGAGCTTCAATCGCCAGCTCGATCCCGCCGGAGCCCGCAGATCATCTGCATCGCCTGGAGCCGCCCCGAGCCTCGCCGCTGTACCAGGGGCCTCTACACCATCGACAACATCGCCTCGACCCTCTCCCTCGATCGCCGGCGGCCTAGGACGCTCCCCGACCCCCTACCTCCGTCGCCAGCACGCCCTCCTCTCGCCGGAGAAGAAGAAGCACCACAGTCGTCCGATCGCGTTCTGATCCGACGGTCGTCATCGCGTACCGTTTCGGTAAGGAAACAAGTCGCTGACATGTAGGCCCCACCCCTGACAGCCCACCAAGCACCGAACCGTTACTGGGCCACTTTCCCTGTTTTTAAACCAATTCGGCCCACTAGATTTCCCGCCTAAGCCCAGTTAGCTTTAATTCAAATAATTTGTTTCAGCAAATTCTCAATACTGATGCAGTGCTAGAAATTGAATAGATTTAAATCTACAAATCCAAATCTGGTGATTCAAAATGCTATAGAAAGCTTATGAAATTTTCTAACTAACCTCACTGGTCTCAACCCCATACCTTGTGTAGTTTTTGAATAGCAAAAATAACAAAACAGATACTTTTTAGTATTCAAATAAATCTTAAAAATCAACCATTGTGAATTTTGAAGTGAATCCAATTTCAATAATTCACATTTAACAAACCCTAATTTGCTATGTAAAAATATGATATGGGTTCTGTACATGATCATGGGCTAGAAGCAGAATATTGGCTATGTAGTCAATACTAGTCCATTTAAACTATACCCAATTTTAGGAATTTAAATCTATGATGTGTAGCACCTCATTTAAATCACTTTCTCAAGTGATATGAAGTAATGTGTTGAACTTTAAGTGCTTAGGCTCATACTTGCTCACTTGTAGAATTTAAATCAAAATAGTATTTAAATTGCAATGGTTATTTAAATCACATGAGATGATGAATCTCATTTAAATCCCTTTTCTCAAATAATAAGTGTGAAGTGTTGACCTTGGCCAACATGTGATCATCCCTGGTTATTTGAGAAGATTAAATCTTAAGAAGATTCAATGAGAGGAAATTATTTCTCCAAACCAAAGAGAAACCCTAATTTCAACTTTAAATGAGAGGAAATTATTTTCCTAATGTTAAATAAAGAAACCCTAGCATAATTTGTGAATAAATGTAAGTAGTGATGCTAGATCAATTGTGTGAGCCATTAAGGCTAACTAAGACTACTTAAGTGTTGTTTGGTGATTGTATCCTCGTATTCGTTTATAGACGCTAGTACCGGAGACTATCAAGAGGAAGAGGTTTTCTACCAAGAGGAAGAGCAAGAAAACTTTGATCACATCACCAATAAAGGCAAGATATTACCAATGCAAGCTAGACTAATGCAAACTATTTTGGTTGCAAGTTTATATTCTTGCCAAGTGCAAAGCTCTACAAGAGCAAGGCACCATTACATTTTACTTTATGAACCTATCCCAAGTTTTTACTTTACAAGCTTTACTTGATTTTATTTATCAAAGTTACTTTTTGATTTATGATTCACTTGGTTGAATTATAGAGTAGTACAAGAGAATCACACTTAGCCTAGCAAGCTCCCTGATACTTAGCACCCCTCATAACTAGTGGCTAGTGCTCAATATTAAAAGTGACTACTCTAGTTGGGAACTTGTGAATTGAAATGACTTTGAAAATATTGGAATGATGAGTCATTCTATTGAGAGATTTTGAAGGTGAATATGACTGATGAATGACTTGGTGAATTTTACAAAAACTGATGGTTGGGTTCGGATGCGATACCATTCCAATTTTACAAGTACCCCCACAATACCTGAATCTGGGTAAGGCTTAGCTGGAAACTTATGTATTTTAGTATGGGTTCCCTCTAAACAAGCATCATAGGGGTTATGCCGAGGCTGCCTCCGTACTGGTGAAGTGATGTGAAATGACGTGAAATGAGGTGAATGTCCGGCCCAAGCCCTGTGCAGTTCCCAGGCTGACCGCGTGTCTTCACTGGGAGACCAAGCTCATGGGGAGAGGTGCCTATACTAGAGTATGTAAATGAAATGTTAGGATTGGTAGTTCGCGTACTGCGTACGATAAATCAGGGCCAGTTACCCCTGACGAACTATTGCAATTGTTGTGGCACAAGTGTACAACCTCTGCAGAGTTAAACCTATTCGAATAGCCGCGTCCGCGGTTATGGACGATTGGAAAGGCCATACTGTTCCGTCATCAGAACTTTTCTAAAAATATGAATGGTGACTTGTGAGTTGAATTGAAAGGTGACTTTGACTTTGAATCACAACTAAGTTGTGGGAATGACACTAATGTTCCCACTTGAGTTAGTTGAGCAAATGAAGATTTTTGATTATTTAAAAGTGCTTATGAAATAAAACTGGTTTTATGCAAATGAAACTAGAGCTTAGAACCCCCGTACTATAGTTGATAGTATTTACCTTAGTATTAGTTTGCGAGTACTTTAAAGTACTCATGGCTGTGTCCCTGGCTATTCAAATGGCCAGACTATGAAGACGAGTACCGAACCCGGAAGAAGGACAGCAGGACGTCTACGACAACTAGGATCACTCCCGACGTCAACCGTTGCTCGTGGAATAGATGGACTACTACTACGCTACTTTCGCTTCCGCTATGTGTTATGTAATGAATAAATAGAACTTCTATTATTGTAATGAGACTGGATCATGTGATCCTTTATTTGTAAGACGATTATGGTATATAATGAATGATGTGTTGTGATATCAATCTATTACGTCTCGCAAAAACAATATTCCTGGGATTGCGATGAATGGCATAATAGGCATCTGGACTTAAAAATCCGGGTGTTGACAAGTTGGTATCAGAGCCATTGTTGACCTTAGGAGACCCTAGTTAGAATGGACGTCTGAAAAATTTAGTTTCAAAACAAATGAAGTGACTATTTATGAAAAACTTATTCTCCCTCTTATCCTTGAGATCTTTTTCAAAATAAGAAAGTTATGCTCTAGTCTTCTTATACTATTACCTAAAATTTTGACACACTTCTCTAACTTACTCATCATAATTCTTCACAGATGGAGTACAAATGGGAGTTCTATCAGCTTGGTCACGGGGGAAACTTGATGTTCGAGAAAGACTTGAAGCAACTGGTGGACTATCTAGGACGCCCGTATCCCGAGTTCTTCGGAACACCCCTCAACAATCACTCCGGAGGACCACCTCGGTGGGAAGTTTCTGCCGATCTACGAAGGAAGCCTGGAACCCCAATATGGGAAACCATATGGTTTTCTGTAACGGGAAACACTTGGAAGGAAGGACTAGTCAGAGCTATGCAAGAAGCAATTTCTCGTCTGTGTGGACAAAATGAGAACAAGATTAAGAACACTCGCTTCATCTACTACCCAAGACATGACCCCACCGGAAGACCGATGACCATGCCCCCACACACGGAGATGAACCACTATGTAGCACACCTCGACTTCATGCTGTACAAGACCCGCAAGGAGTTGGACAACGCCCTCGCCTTTCGCCAAGCACATTACCCGTGAAGACGAAGTATTCCCCCCTGAAGAGTAGTTTCATTTAAAGCACTTTCGTATGTGTGAGTTGTATCAGGATCCCCTTGTATCGTAGAGCGATGAATGGTTCTTCAAACCAACGGTGTGTTAGCTTTGTAATATGTGATGCTTGGTATGAATGAAAAAGTGTTGTTGGTTTTTACCCCCGCAACACTACTCAAGTTTTCAATATTATGAACTTTTTAAACTTTCACCAAACAAACCATAGAAATTTCCCTCTTATCTTATCATCTACCCCAATGTTCAGATGGCCCCTCCCAATCGCACCAACGACGCGATGATGCAACTGCTGCAAACCCTGATGACAGACCGAGAAGTCGAGAGAGCTGAACACCAAGCCAACATTACCGCACTGCAACAGATAGCTCAGAACAACCAAGGCCATGGAAACCACGACCACCCTGGGTCAAAACTGAAGAACTTTCAGCACACCAACCCTCCGGTATTCAACCAGACTGAAGAGCCCCTTGATGCTGATGACTGGCTCCAGACCATGGAGAACAACCTCGAAGTTGCGGGAGTTGAAGCCGCAGAAAAAGTACTGTTCGCCACCTGATACGTCTCCAACGTATCGATAATTTCTTATGTTCCATGCCACATTATTGATGTTATCTACATGTTTTATGCACACTTTATGTCATATTCGTGCATTTTCTCGGAACTAACCTATTAACAAGATGCCGAAGTGCCGCTTGCTCGTTTTCTCGCTGTTTTTGGTTTCGTAAATCCTAGTAACGAAATATTCTCGGAATTGGACGAAATCAACGCCCGGGGTCCTATTTTGCCACGAAGCTTCCGTAAGTCCGAAGAGGAGACGAAGAGGGGCCACGAGGGGGCCACACCCTAGGGCGGCGCGGCCCCCCCTTGGCCGCGCGGCCCTGTGGTGTGGGGCCCTCGTGCCGCCTCTTGACCTGCCCTTCCGCCTACAAATAGCCTCCGTCGCGAAACCCCCAGTACCGAGAGCCACGATACGGAAAACCTATCGAGACGCCGCCGCCGCCGATCCCATCTCGGGGATCCAGGAGATCGCTCCGGCACCCTCGCCGGAGAGGGGATTCATCTCCCGGAGGACTCTACGCCGCCATGGTCGCCTCCGGAGTGATGTGTGAGTAGTCTACCCCTGGACTATGGGTCCATAGCAGTAGCTAGATGGTTGTCTTCTCCCCATTGTGCTTCATTGTCGGATCTTGTGAGCTACCTATCATGATCAAGATCATCTATCTCGTAATTCTATATGTTGCGTTTGTTGGGATCCGATGAATAGAGAATACTTGTTATGTTGATTATCAAAGTTATATCTATGTGTTGTTTATGATCTTGCATGCTCTCCGTTACTAGTAGATGCTCTGGCCAAGTAGATGCTTGTAACTCCAAGAGGGAGTATTTATGCTCGATAGTGGGTTCATGCCCGCATTGACACCTGGGACAAGGACGTAAAGTTCTAAGGTTGTGTTGTGCTGTTGCCACTAGGGATAAAACATTGATGCTATGTCTAAGGATGTAGTTGTTGATTACATTACGCACCATACTTAATGCAATTGTCTCGTTGCTTTGCAACTTAATACCGGAGGGGGTTCGGATGATAACCTCGAAGGTGGACTTTTTAGGCATAGATGCAGCTGGATGGCGGTCTATGTACTTTGTCGTAATGCCCAATTAAATCTCACTATACTCATCATGATATGTATGTGCATGGTCATGCCCTCTTTATTTGTCAATTGCCCAACCGTAATTTGTTCACCCAACATGCCGTTTATCTTATGGGAGAGACACCTCTAGTGAACTCGTGGACCCCGGTCCAATTCTCTTTACCGAAATACAATCTACCGCAATACTCTGTTCTACTCGTTTTCTCGCAAACAATCATCTTCCACACAATACGGTTAATCCTTTGTTACAAGCAAGCTCGGTGAGATTGACAACCTCACTCGTTTCGTTGGGGCAAAGTACTTTGGTTGTGTTGTGCAGGTTCCACGTTGGCGCCGGAATCTCCGGTGTTGCGCCGCACTACATCCCGCCGCCATCAACCTTCAACGTGCTTCTTGACTCCTACTCGGTTCGATTAAACCTTGGTTTCTTACCGAGGGAAACTTGCCGCCGTGCGCATCACACCTTCCTCTTGGGGTTCCCAACGGACGTGTCAACCACACGCATCAAGCAAATTTCTGGCGCCGTTGCCGGGGAGATCAAGACACGCTGCAAGGGGAGTCTCCACTTCTCAATCTCTTTACTTTGTTTTTGTCTTGCTTAGTTTTATTTACTATTTTGTTTGCTGCACTAAATCAAAATACAAAAAAATTAGTTGCTAGTTCTACTTTATTTGCTATCTTGTTTGCTATATCAAAAACACAAAAAAATTAGTTTACTTGCATTTACTTTATCTAGTTTGCTTTATTTACTATTGCTAAAATGGCCAACCCTGAAAATACTAAGTTGTGTGACTTCACAACCACAAATAATAATGATTTCTTATGCACACCTATTGCTCCACCTGCTACTACAGCAGAATTCTTTGAAATTAAACCTCGCTTTACTCGAATCTTGTTATGCGAGAGCAATTTTCTCGGTGTTAGTTCCGATGATGCTGCTGCCCATCTCAATAATTTTGTTGAATTGTGTGAAATGCGAAAGTATAAGGATGTAGATGGTGACATTATAAAATTAAAATTGTTCCCTTTCTCATTAAGAGGAAGAGCTAAAGATTGGTTGCTATCTCTGCCTAAGAATAGTATTGATTCATGGACTAAATGCAAGGATGCTTTTATTGGTAGATATTATCCCCCTGCTAAAATTATATCTTTGAGGAGTAGCAAAATGAATTTTAAACAATTAGATACTGAACATGTTGCTCAAGCTTGGGAAAGAATGAAATCTTTGGTTAAAAACTGCCCAACCCATGGACTGACTACTTGGATGATCATCCAAACCTTTTATGCAGGACTGAATTTTTCTTCGCGGAATTTATTGGATTCAGCTACTGGAGGTACCTTTATGTCCATCACTCTTGGTGAAGCAACAAAGCTTCTTGATAATATGATGATCAACTACTCTGAATGGCACACGGAAAGAGCTCCACAAGGTAAGAAGGTAAATTCTGTCGAAGAATCCTCTTCCTTGAGTGATAAGATTGATGCTATTATGTCTATGCTTGTGAATGATAGGACTAATATTGATCCTAATAATGTTCCGTTAGCTTCATTGGTTGCACAAGAAGAACATGTTGATGTAAACTTCATTAAAAATAATAATTTCAACAACAATGCTTACCGGAACAATTCTAGTAACAACTATAGGCCATATCCTTATAATAATGGCAACGGCTATGGTAATTCTTATGGGAATTCTTACAACAATAATAGGAATTCACCCCCTGGACTTGAAGCCATGCTTAAAGAATTTATTAGTACACAAACTGCTTTTAACAAATCTGTTGAAGAAAAGCTTGGGAAAATTGATATACTTGCTTCTAAAGTCGATAGTCTTGCCGCTGATGTTGATCTTTTGAAATCGAAAGTTATGCCTAATGAGAATCATCATAATAAAATTGTTACTACAGACAAATGCCATCCAAGTTAGAATTAATGAGAATATAAGATTAATGGCTGAACTCGCGTGCTAGGTGGGATAGAGAAGAAAATGAAAAACTAGCTAAAGAGAAGAATGTAGCTAAAGTTTGGACTATTACCACCACTAGTAATGCTAATGCTACACATGTTGCTGCACCTCCTACTAATACTAATAAAAGAATTGGTGTTAGCAATGTTTCCACTTCTAATGCAAAGCGCGAGAAACTGCCCGAAACTGCTAAAACCACTGAAACTGCTCGTGATAAAGCCGCTGAAATTTTTTCCAACATTGGGGATGATGATCCCATTGCTTTAGATTATAATGGTTTGAATTTTGATGATTGCTACATCTCTGAAGTTATAAAGTTCTTGCAAAAACTTGCTAAAAGTCCTAATGCTAGTGCTATAAATTTGGCTTTCACACAACATATTACAAATGCCCTCATAAAAGCTAGAGAAGAGAAACTAGAGCGCGAAGCCTCTATTCCTAGAAAGCTAGAGGATGGTTGGGAGCCCATCATTAAGATGAAGGTTAAAGATTTTGATTGTAATGCTTTATGTGATCTTGGTGCAAGTATTTCCGTTATGCCTAAGAAAATTTATAATATGCTTGACTTGCCACCACTGAAAAAATTGTTATTTGGATGTTAATCTTGCTGATCATTCTACAAAGAAACCTTTGGGGAAAGTTGATAATGTTCGCATTACCGTTAACAATAACCTTGTCCCCGTTGATTTTGTTGTCTTGGATATTGAATGCAATGCATCTTGTCCCATTATATTGGGAAGACCTTTTCTTCGAACCGTTGGTGCTATCATTGATATGAAGGAAGGTAATATAAAATATCAATTTCCTCTCAAGAAAGGTATGGAACACTTCCCTAGAAAGAGAATGAAGTTACCTTTTGATTCCATTATGAGAACAAATTATGATGTTGATGCTTCGTCTCTTGATAATACTTGATACACACTTTCGCGCCTAGCTGAAAGGCGTTAAAGAAAAGCGCTTATGGGAGACAACCCATGTTTTTACCTACAGTACTTTGTTTTTATTTTGTGTCTTGGAAGTTGTTTACTACTGTAGCAACCTCTCCTTATCTTAGTTTAGTGTTTTATTGTGCCAAGTAAAGTCGTTGATAGAAAAGTTCATACTAGATTTGGATTACTGCGCAGAAACAGATTTCTTTGCTGTCACGAATCTGGGCAAAATTCTCTGTAGGTAACTCAGAAAATTATGCCAATTTACGTGAGTGATCCTCAGATATGTACGCAA
>NC_061510.1:300248940-300437380 GCF_022539505.1 Lolium rigidum | reverse complement strand
ATCTTGGCTTGGATTGCGTTCTCGCGGTAGGAATTTTTTTGTTTTCTATGCAACGAATCCCTACATTTATATAGGCGTTCAGGACAACCAGGGGTCAAAAAGATACAAAAATAACCGACCCAGATCGGGATCTGGTCGAGACAGACTCGGACTCGGCCGGCGTGGGGGCTGGTCGACCGGGCCTGGGACCGGGCCAGTCCGGTTCAAACCGGGCCTGGCGCCGGGTGCTGACCGGGTGCGGGTATTGTCCTGCAGTACACCTCCCGGTTGGCATGAGCGTATCGTCCGGTTGGCGCCGGGGTGGATCCGGCGTGCCGCCCGGTTAGACTGGGCCAGGGATCGGGCGCGCCGGCGTGGCGGCCGGTCTGACCGGGTGTTGGGCCGGCCTGGACTATGACGTCTCCTCTCGCGCATGCCTCCCGCTCCTCCCTCGTGCGTCCATTGGGTGTCTTCATGTCCAGCTCCATGTCCAGCTTCACGTCCATCTTCACGTCCAGCTGCTCCTCTCCTCCTCGTGCGATGCTTGCTCCCTCTTCATACCCGATCATACATAAGTAACAGGACTTAGGAAGTATAAAGTTCTCATCAATCAAAGCATCGTTTAGGAACAGGTTCACTTGTTGTTTAAGTAGCTTCGCACGAGCCCTTGTAATAGGTCCAACCCTAACTTCATTGGACTTCAGCTTCACAGTAGCTTCATCTGCATCTTGCAATGATGGAGGTAGTAGTGTGGTAGGGATGTCCTCATCAACTGAGTGAGAACCAAAATAAAAAAGAATCTTCTGGAAAAACCCCTAGGTCCGTGTAAATCAAGAGCATAATATGAAGCAAATATGATAGAAATATCACAACAAATTATAAAGAACACAGATGCATTTTACATGCATCAATATCTCCAAGCTTAGCCTATGATTGTAGCCAAGGATAAAGGTGATAACTAAATGGTTTTTTGCTTGTTGTCAATAGATACATAGAGTTCATCACCATTTCTACTTAAAATATGATAGTTCATTAATAAGGTAAATAACAACAAGCAATCATTATAGGAAGTAAAAGAAAACAGAAACTTCAAGTATGCATGAGAATAAACACATCTTGCATAATAGTAAATGGAAACGTAATATAGACAATTAAGCAACCTCTTTTTGCAAGATATAGTTCAAAACTTTTGGTCTTTAGAATATAGTTTTTTTTGTTTCTTTGACTCACAAAGAAGTAGAACGTAAGTAGGCATTCAACATTACTACAAAATCAATATTCCAAATATTTATACTTGAGGGCATGCTAAAGATCATAGTTCATCATAGTGTTGAATTCCACTGCCCATATCATAGGAATATTTAATTATCGAAACAAGGTTAAATTTATGAGTCACAAGTATAGTATTTTGTATACAAATTTGATATGTTTCATGTCCTCGCAAGATGATTAATTTGATATCTTTACCATAGATCTTAGATGCTTCAACTATTTCCATTATTTCAGAATGAACATTAAACTCATAGTCTTTATCTTTAATGTAGATTGCAGGTGCATATGATTTACTAGCAACAGGGACTAATTCTCCAAGTGAAGTACTTATACAAGCATCAAAGTTGTCTAAATCATCTAAATCAATATTCATAAAATATTTAGTGAAAGAAATATCTTCTTCAGAAGGTGTTGATTTAGAACTAGTTACAATATCATTTTCATCATTAAGTTCACCTTCATCATATTCAGATTATGTATCATTATTGGACAAAGAGTTAAATTAATTATACGTCCTCTCTTTATTTGCGCCATCATCCAACAATTAATTTTTATTATTAGTAGACATACTAGATAATGGTGAACTTAATAGGATAGTATCTTTCTTTCTAGTACCAGGAGTAGTCGTAACAACATTAGGTAAAAAAATGTGACCTAGTAGATAAGGTCGTACCTCTTCGAGTAGTGAAAGGCATCAGAACCTTCCTAGAAACATCATTATCCTTTACCATGATGAGAATAAGTAAGTACATTAAGTAAATGATAACAAGTGGTCTTACAAATAAAGCTACATTTCCCGACAATGGCGCTATAAAATGTCTTGACGCCCACAAGTATAGGAGATCGTTGAAATTTTCGATGGAAATTATTACCCAAATTTATAGTTCGACTCAAGGGGAAAACAATAATACGAGTAAGACTTAACAATTGAGGCGTCACTCCCAACCACACACGTGTATCAATATTTTCAAAAAGGCATTGGTGATTGCAGAAGTTGAATTAAAACAATAAAAAAACAGTAAATAATAGTAGCAGATTTTCAGTTTTCACAGTGAACTTATAACTTCAGTTGCTAAAGCATAGGCATGAGGTTATAACGGGTTGTTTCATGAATAAGATTGATTATATAATTTAATACAAATAACATAACGTTTATCTCTAACTCTGTTGTGTGTACGTATGTATTCAAATATAATTATGTGTATTAACCAAGAGAATTTGCACAATATCTATTATCATACCTTGCCATTTCCCTAGGGCTACCTTGGAATTACATGTAATTAATGTCCACCCTTTCAAATTGCACAGAACAAAGCATTAGCACTCCATGAACACACAATATCCTCAAAGTACCACATTTCCCCTTTTTTCTCTAACTGACGAGGCATCACCTCGCAAATGCCTACAGATTGTAGACTTGGGTTTCAGTAAAGAGTGACGATGGAGATTCCGGGAAAGAGATTGGGCACACGATATACCCAGCTTCGGGTCCCCTCGGTGGAGGATCCCTACGTGCTACTAGCAATCTAGTATATGAATAAGTATGTTTACAGGGTACCACCGTAGCGGAGCTATGTTGTCTATCTGTCCTCCTACCTATCGGATGCCCTGGCTAGCTTTATATATGCAACCATCCTAGAGTTTTACAAGAGTCCTAGTCGACTACTTCTTCGGGATGCCTTCTTGGACCTTCTCCATATTAGACCGAGCCAGGTATACTAATAATGGGTACCCAAAGGGTATGCCCATGACAGTAGCCCCGAGCGTCTAGGGAAGTCGAAGAGTTGCGTAGAGACTTCAATCATAATCATCTCCGAAGTCAAAGAAATACAAGGCGAGGCCATTGATCCGAAAATATATCAGGTCAATGTCGTAGATCATGTGTAGCATAGATGACGTCGACGATTCTCGAAGTTATTTTTTATCGGTGCGTGACCAGCGCTCCCGATGGAAGTAGCCCCGAGTCTATGGGCAGATGTTTGCACCTGGGCATAGACTCAAGTTGTACTACTCGATGAAGAACTTGAATATATTCCTAAGCGCAACCTTTCTTTTTATCGACTCCTGTTAGAGAACTTGATGACATCCATTTGCTCCCGATGGGAGTATACTCCACTCGAGTCGCAGAGTCGAATTGAGTCTACAAACGTTTATATATTTACCTGCAAAACAAAACACGAAACTCGGGTCGACCAAACTAGTTTACTATCTTCTCTATTTTGATAGATTTCTTTATAAACCCTAAACTTCGGGTAACCAACTTTGCTATATTTATTCGACTCGTAAAATCGAGCGAAATCTCCGTGCTCTCTTTTTCAAATTCTTCGAGTCCAAGGAGTCGCTATATTTTCTTTGACAACTATATTGTACAGAGATATTGGTAAATGCGGCTAGTTCATCTGACGGATCAAGTACCAGTTAATTGCTCTAGTGGCAAATCCGGATAAACCCATTTCAAACTTGCGTCCCCGGACACAAATTCGGGATACTAGCGTAATTCAGAACGTGCCGCTTTAGGACTTACCAAAACTGAATTCCATCAAAGTTATCGGATCCATAGCGCGTCCGTCGGGATTTTTCTTCACATTTGTTGATGTGGATAGAGTGGGAGAGCGCATTCGGGTGCGATGCCACACCACACAGGATAGATCCTGGGGGTTTACCTTTGTGACCTTTTTACGAGTCATGACATTCAGAATTTTTACCGTGGCGGACACGCTCCGAGAATATGTTGTCTAGTGCCTTGTTCGGCTGATGTAATGACCCATTTTTTGGGTTCTTCTATATTTTTCGCGGGCGTGATGGGATAGCCGAATATATTGGGTTCCTCTATATTGTTGTCGAGTACACCGTTAGTGCTCTCGATCGGAATAAATGACAAGTCAATGGACATGAAAAAATTTCAACCTTTCTTGTTCTCTTTTTTTGGGTTCCTCGAAGAAAATTTCACCGGGTTCCTCCTTGAAGAAAATTTCGTCGGGTTCCTCCTTGAAGAAATTTTTTGTCGGGTTCCTCCTTGAAGAAAATTTTGTCGGGTTCCTCCTTGAAGAAATTTTTGTCGAGTTCCTCCAAGAAAATTCCGTCGAGTTCCTCCTTGAAGAAAATTTCGTCGAGTTCCTCCTTGAAGAAAATTTCATCGAGTTCCTTGCAGATGTTTTTTTATCGAGTTCTTCGTTGATGTAGTTTTTCCCAGGCGCAGTTCTTCTTTTGTAGACTTGAGATGTAGAGTGAATTTATACAGCGCAGCCCTCGAGTGTCGGGTGCGGTGAAAGTAAAGAATAATCAACTTTGTGTAAATTAAAGGAACACTTATCTTATTGGGTATGAGGGAGTCGACGCGGAGGCAGGTCGTGCAGCTGAGTCGATGAAGTCTTTGAGTGGAGCGAAAAAGTCAAGCCGAAGTAGAAACCACCAAATAGAGAAGCTGGATTCCGCCAAATTGTTGATGAAGAAATAGCTGAGCCCCCGAGTGCTGCTGGGTGATACGTCTCCAACGTATCTATAATTTCTGATGTTCCACGCTAGTTTTACGACAATACCTACATGTTTTGCTCACACTTTATAACGATTTCATGCATTTTCCGGAACTAACCTATTAACAAGATGCCGAAGTGCCAGTTCTCGTTTTCTGTTGTTTTTGGTTCCAGAAAGGCAGTTCGGGCAATATTCTCGGAATTCGACGAAACAAAGACCAAATATCTTATTTTCCCCGGAAGGTTCCAGAACACCGAAGGAGATTCGAAGGCGGGCAGCAGGGGGCTCACACCATATGGCGGCGCGGGTGGCCCCCTGGCCGCGCCAGCCTATGGGGAGGGGGCCCCGTGGCCCCTCCGACTCCGTCTCTTCACCTATAAGATCCCTCGTGACCTAAAAACTCGATACCAATTGACGAAACTCCAGAAAGACTCCAGGGACACCGCCGCCATCGCGAAACTCCGACAGAGGTCTCTGTTCCGGCACGCCGCCGGGACGGGGAATTGCCCCGGAGTCATCTCCATCGACACCACCGCCATCTTCATCGTCGTTGCTGTCTCCTATGATGAGGAGGGAGTAGTTCTCCCCCGAGGCCGAGAGCTCTACCGGTAGCTATGTGGTTCATCTCTGTCTCCCATGGTGTGATCTTTATGTGATCATGAGCTTTGTATCACTATTAATCTATGTGCTACTCTAGTGATGTTATTAAAGTAGTCTATTCCTCCTCCATGATGTAATGTTGACAGTGTGTGCATCATGAAGTACTTGGCGTAGGTTATGATTGTAATCTCTTGTAGATTATGAAGTTAACTATTACTATGATAGTATTGATGCGATCTATTCCCCCTTTCATAGCTATTGTTGACAGTGTGTATGCTATATTACTACTCAGTCTAAATTGCAACGGTCTATTATGCACTCTAGAGGTTACTTAAATATGAACTCCCGATGTTGTGGAGCTTGTTTACGCCGGCTTGAGGTGTGCTTTTGTAGCCCTACACAATGAATGGTGTTTGTTATCCAACAAGAGAGTGTAAAGAAAGTAGCATTTATATATTCAGTTATGTGATCATTGTTGAGAGTGTCCACTAGTGAAAGTATGATCCCTAGGCCTTGTTTCTAAGGTTTAAAACACCGTTTCCAACAAGTTCTGTTACATGTTTACTTGCTGCCATATTTATTTCAGATTGTTATTACCGCTCATATACATCCATATCACTTGCATTTTACTATCTCTTCGCCGAACTAGTGCACCTATACATCTGACAAGTGTATTAGGTGTGTTGGGGACACAAAAGACTTCTTGTATCGTAATTGCAGGGTTGCTTGAGAGGGATAACTTTGACCTCTACCTCCCTGAGTTCGATAAACCTTGGGTGATTCACTTAAGGGAAACTTGCTGCTGTTCTACAAACCTCTGCTCTTGGAGGCCCAACACTGTCTATAGGAATAGAAGCGTGCGTAGACATCAAGCTATTTTCTGGCGCCGTTGCCGGGGAGATCAAGACACGCTGCAAGGGGAGTCTCCCACTTCCAATCTCTTTACTTTGTTTTTGTCTTGCTTTACTTTATTTTATTTACTGCTTTGTTCGCTCTCTATATCAAAAATATAAAAAATTAGTTACTTGGTTTACTTTATTTACTATCTTGTTTGCGTTCTCCATATTAAAAAAACACAAAAAAAAATTAGTTACTTGCATTTACTTTATTTACCTTTTGCTTATTTCTTCATGTTTCCTCCTAAGTTCACTCTGAAAGATATACCGGTAGGACGAGGGTCTATCATTGGAAGAGATAATATAGAAGATTTTTTCACTCATGTTAGTACGGTTGAAGATTTTGAAGATAGACACTTGGTAAAACTTGCTCCTACTTATGAAATTGCTGTTGCTTCTTTAGTACACATGTTAGAAGCTAGATTTGTTAATCTCAACCCCGTAATGCAACATATGTTTCTTACACTCTGTGATATGGAAGAAGGAGAAAAGAAAGATTTTGTCTTAGAACCCCTTCTTAAAGAATTTGGTGATGTAGCAAGAGAAGCTAGGAAAGTCTTTATTCAATATAAGATGCTTGGCTTTTATACCAATTTTGCAAATACCCTTGAAAATATGGAAAAAGATAGATTAAAATACACTAATAAATTTAATTGTGAGGGGGAGATTAAAACATCAATACCTTGCAAGCTCTTAGGAATGTGCGAGGCACTAGAAAAGAATTTTGATTGGATTGTTCCTGAAAATTTGTTTGATGAGAATAGCAAGCCTAAGAGTAATGAAAAAGGAGCTTCTGAAAGTTACATAGATAAGATACAATGCATAGTTGAGAAAACTCCGAACCCCTCTGTTGATGCTTCATCTCTTGATAATACTTGATTCACACTTTCTGCGCCTAGCTGAAAGGCGTTAAAGAAAAGCGCTTATGGGAGACTACCCATTATTTTAATTCTGCACTTTTGTTTTATATTTGAGTCTTGGAAGCAACTACTGCAGCAACCTCTCCTTATATTTATTCTATTGCATTTTTGTGCCAAGTAAAGTCTTTGATAGTAAAGATGATACTAGATTTGGATTACTGCGCAGAAACAGATTTCTTACTGTCACGAAATTGAGCAGCCCCGTCTGTAAGTAACTCAGAAAAATCTGCCAATTTACGTACGTGATCCTCAGATATGTACGCAACTTTCATTCAATTTGAGCATTTTCATCTGAGCAAGTTAAGTGCCCATAAAAATTCGTCTTTACAGACTGTTCTGTTTTGATAGATTCTGCCTTTTATTTCGCATTGCCTGTTTTGCTATGTTTGATGGATTTCTTTGTTCCATTAACTCTCAGTAGCTTTGTGCAATGTCCAGAAGTGTTAAGAATGATTATGTCACCTCTGAATATGTGAATTTTTGATTATGCACTAACCCTCTAATGAGTTTGTTTTGAGTTTGGTGTGGAGGAAGTTTTGAAGGGTCAAGAGAGGAGGATGATACAATAGGATCAAGAAGAGTGAAAACTCTAAGCTTGGGGATGCCCCCGTGGTTCGTCCCTGCATATTTTAAGAAGACTCAAGCATCTAAGCTTGGGGATGCCCAAGGCATCCCCTTCTTCATCGGCAACTTATCAGGTCACCTCTAATGAAACTATATTTTTATTCCGTCACATCTTATGTGCTTTACTTGGAGCGTTTGTATGTTTTTGTTTTTGTTTTTGTTTGAATAAAATTGGATCCTAGCATTCTTTGTGTGGGAGAGAGACACGCTCCGATGTTGCATATGAACACATGTGTTCTTAGCTTTACTCTTAATGTTCATGGCGAAGGTTGAAACTTCTTCGTTCATTGTTATATGGTTGGAAACAGAAAATGCTTCATGTGGTAATTGGTATAATGTCTTGAATAATTTGATACTTGGAAATTGTTGTGCTCAAATAGATCATGTTTAAGCTCTTGCATCATGTACTTTGCACCCATTAATGAAGAAATACCATAGAGCTGGTTAAAATTTGGTTTGCATGATTGGTCTCTCTAGAGTCTAGATATTTTCTGGTGAGGTGTTTGAACAACAAGGAAGACAATGTAGAGTCTTATAATGCTTGCAATATGTTCTTATGTAAGTTTTGCTGTACCGGTTCATACTTGTGTTTACTTCAAACAACCTTGCTAGCCAAAGCCTTGTACTGAGAGGGAATTCTTCTCGTGCATCCAAATCCTTGAGCCAAAACCTATGCCATTTGTGTCCACCATACCTACCTACTATGTGGTATTTTTCTGCCGTTCCAAAGTAAATTGCTTGAGTGCTACCTTTAAAATTTCATTCCTTGTCTTTGCAATATATAGCTCACGGGAAAATAGCCTTAAAAACTATTGTGGTAAAGAATATGTAGCTTATGTATCTTATTTCTTATAAGTTGCTTGTTTACCGGTAACCATGTTTCTGGGGACGCCATCAACTATTACACCTTTGTTGAATATCATGTGAGTTGCTATGCATGTTCGTCTTGTCTGAAGTAAGGGTGATTTATCATGATCAAATGGTTTGAGTATGCATATTGTTAGAGAAGAACATTGGGCCGCTAACTAAAGCCATGCATCATGGTGGAAGTTTCAGTTTGGACATCAATCCTCAATCTCTTATGAGAATATTATCTGTTGTTAAATGCTTATGCATTAAAGAGGAGTCCATTATCTATTTTCTATGTTGTCCCGGTATGGATGTCTAAGTTGAGAATAATCAAAAGCGAGAAATCTAATGCGAACTTTCTCCTTAAACCTTTGTACAGGCGGCATAGAGGTACCCCTTTGTGACACTTGGTTGAAACATATGCTATGCAATGATAATCCATGTAAATCCAAGCTAATTAGGACAAGGTACGAGCACTATTGGTATTCTATGCATGAGGCTTGCAACTTATAGGATATCTTATACATAACACATATGAATTATTACTACCGTTGACAAAATTATTTCTATGTTTTCAAAATAAAAGCTCTAGCACAAATATAGCAATCCATGCTTCCCTCTGCAAAGGGCCGTTCTTCTACTTTATGTTGAGTCAGTTTACCTACTTCTTTCTGTCTTAGAAGCAAACACTTGTGTCAACTGTGTGCATTGATTCCTACATACTTGCTTATTTGCATTTATCATATTACTTTGTGTTGACAATTATCCATGAGATATACATGTTGAAGTTGAAAGCAAGCTGCTGAAACTTATATCTTCCTTTGTGTTGCTTCAAAACTTTCTACTAAGAATTTATTGCTTTATGAGTTAACTCCTATGCAAGTCTTATTGATGCTTGTCTTGAAAGTACTATTCATGAAAAGTCTTTGCTATATGATTCAGTTGTTTAGTCATTATCTTTACCATTGCTTTGAATCACTTCATTCATCTCATATGCTTTACAATAGTATGATCAAGATTATGTAAGTAGCATGTCACTTCAGAAATTATCCTTTTTATCGTTTACCTACTCGAGGGCGAGTAGGAACTAAGCTTGGGGATGCTTGATACGTCTCCAACGTATCTATAATTTCTGATGTTCCATGCTAGTTTTACGACAATACCTACATGTTTTGCTCACACTTTATAATGATTTCATGCATTTTCCGGAACTAACCTATTAACAAGATGCCGAAGTGACAGTTCCGGTTTTCTGTTGTTTTTGGTTCCAGAAAGGCTGTTCGGGCAATATTCTCGGAATTCGACGAAACAAAGACCAAATATCTTATTTTCCCGGAAGGTTCCAGAACACCGAAGGAGAGTCGGAGGCGGGCAGCAGGGGGCCCACACCATATGGCGGTGCGGGTGGCCCCCTGGCCGCGCCAGCCTATGGGGAGGGGGCCCCGTGGCCCCTCCGACTCCGCCTCTTCGCCTATAAGATCCCTCGTGACCTAAAAACTCGATACCAATTGACGAAACTCCAGAAAGACTCCAGGGACGCCGCCGCCATCGCGAAACTCCGTTTCGGGGAACAGAAGTCTCTGTTCCGGCATGCCGCCGGGACGGGGAATTGCCCCAGGAGTCATCTCCATCGACACCACCGCCATCTTCATAGCTGTTGCTGTCTCCTATGATGAGGAGGGAGTAGTTCTCCCCCGAGGCTGAGGGCTCTACCGGTAGCTATGTGGTTCATCTCTCTCTCCCATGGTGTGATCTTTATGTGATCATGAGCTTTGTATCACTATTAATCTATGTGCTACTCTAGTGATGTTATTAAAGTAGTCTATTCCTCCTCCATGATGTAATGTTGACGAGTGTGTGCATCATGAAGTACTTGGCGTAGGTTATGATTGTAATCTCTTGTAGATTATGAAGTTAACTATTACTATGATAGTATTGATGCGAACTATTCCCCCTTTCATAGCTATTGTTGACAGTGTGTATGCTATGTTAGTACTCGGTCTAAATTGCAACGATCTATTATGCACTATAGAGGTTACTTAAATATGAACTCCGGATGTTGTGGAGCTTGTTTACTCCGGCTTGAGGTGTGCTTTTGTAGCCCTACACAATGAATGGTGTTTGTTATCCAACAAGAGAGTGTAGAGAAAGTAGCATTTATTTATTCAGTTATGTGATCATTGTTGAGAGTGTCCACTAGTGAAAGTATGATCCCTAGGCCTTGTTTCTAAGCATTGAAACACCGTTTCCAACAAGTTCTGTTACATGTTTACTTGCTGCCATATTTATTTCAGATTGTTATTACCGCTCATATACATCCATATCACTTGCATTTTACTATCTCTTCGCCGAACTAGTGCACCTATACATCTGACAAGTGTATTAGGTGTATTGGGGACGCAAGATATTTCTTGTATCGTAATTGCAGGGTTGCTTGAGAGGGATATCTTTGACCTCTACCTCCCTGAGTTCGATAAACCTTGGGTGATTCACTTAAGGGAAACTTGCTGCTGTTCTACAAACCTCTGCTCTTGGAGGCCCAACACTGTCTACAGGAATAGAAGTGTGCGTAGACATCACTGGGGTGATGTCATTATTGTTGCTTAGACGTTGTGTCGCAGTTGTGACCTGGGGAAAATTCATTGTCGAGCCCCTGAGTGTTGCTGAGAACGTTGTGTCGAAGTACTGGTTGCCTGGAATATTATGTTGTAGCTACGCTCAGGAGCGAAGTCATTGTCGAGCCCCCCAAGTGTTGGATCCATGGATACATGACCCTGAGAACCGTGACCACACACGCCTGGATAACGACAAAAGTTGCGATATATTATGTTCATTTTTTACTTCCGCTAGAGAAGTCGATGAAATTGTCAACTCCATTGAAGCTAAAGCTATTTGAATATCAAGCCATTGAAGATTACTCCATGATAAATAAAGCATTGAAGATGAATCCAAGATGAAGTATTTGAGATGAATTCATATTGAAGATTACGCCATTAAACATGAAGCATATTGATACGTCTCCGACGTATCGATAATTTCTTATGTTCCATGCCACATTATTGATGATATCTACATGTTTTATGCATACTTTATGTCATATTTATGCGTTTTCCGGAACTAACCTATTGACGAGATGCCGAAGGGCCAGTTCTTGTTTTCTGCTGTTTTTGGTTTCAGAAATCCTAGTAAGGAAATATTCTCGGAATCGGACGAAATCAATGCCCAGCATCTTAGGATCACGCGAAGCTTCCGGAACACCCAAGAGAGGCCGAGAGGGGGCCATCGGGCCACCAGACGCCAGGGTGGCGCGGCCCAGGCCTTGGCCGCGCCCCCTAGTGTGTCACCGCCTCGTCGACCCTCCGACTCCGCCTCTTCGCCTATAAAAAGGTCCCTGACTTAAAACATCGATACGAAAAAGCCACGGTACGAGAAACCTTCCAGAGCCGCCGCCATCGCGAAGCCAAGATCTGGGGGACAGGAGTCTCTGTTCCGGCACGCCGCCGGGACGGGGAAGTGCCCCCGGAAGGCTTCTCCATCGACACCGCTGCCATCTCCACCGCCATCTCATCAACGTTGCTGTCTCCCATGAGGAGGGAGTAGTTCTCCATCGAGGCTAAGGGTTGTACCGATAGCTATGTGGTTAATCTCTCTCCTATGTACTTCAATACAATAATCTCATGAGCTGCCTTACATGATTGAGATTCATATGATGATGCTTGTAATCTAGATGTCATTGTGCTAGTCAAGTGGATTTTACTTATGTGATCTCCGGAGACTCCTTGTCCCACGTGTGTAAAGGTGACAATGTGTGCACCGTGTGGGTCTCTTAGGCTATATTTCACAGAATACTTATTCACTGTTATGAATAGCATAGAGAAGTGCTTATTTATATCTTTTTATGATTGCAATGTGTTTTGTATCACAATATATTCTATGTGCTACTCTAGTGATGTTATTAAAGTAGTTTATTCCTCCTGCACGGTGTAATGGTGACAGTGTGTGCATCGTGTAGTACTTGGCGTAGGCTATGATTGTGATCTCTTGTAGATTATGAAGTTAACTATTGCTATGATGGTATTGATGTGATCTATGCCTCCTTTCGTAGCGTGAAGGTGACATTGTGCATGCTATGTTAGTACTTGGTTTGGTTATGTTGATCTGTCATGCACTCTAAGGTTACTTAAACATGAATATCGAATATTGTGGAGCTTGTTAACTCCGGCATTGAGGGTTCGTGTAATCCTACACAATTAGTGGTGTTCATCATCCAACAAGAGGGTGTAGAGTCTAGCATCTATTTATTTATTCTGTTATGTGATCAATGTTGAGAGTGTCCACTAGTGAAAGTATGATCCCTAGGCCTTGTTCCGAAATACTGCTATCGCTGCTTGTTTACTGTTTTACTGCATCTGTACTTCCTGCAATATCACCATCATCAACCACACGCCAGTCCTGGACAGCAAAGCACTTTTCTGGTGCCGTTGCTACTGCTCATACTTATTCATACCACCTGTATTTTCACTATCTCTTCGCTGAACTAGTGCACCTATTAGGTGTGTTGGGGACACAATAGACTTCTTGCTTTGTGGTTGCAGGGTTGCATGAGAGGGATATCTTTGACCTCTTCCTCCCTGAGTTCGATAAACCTTGGGTGATCCACTGAAGGGAAACTTGCTGTCTTGTTCTACAAACCTCTGCTCTTGGAGGCCCAACACTCTGTCTACAAGAATAGAAGCACCCGTAGACATCAAGCACTTTTCACGGCGCCGTTGCTAGGGAGGAAAGGTAAAAGGTACTCACACTCCGGATCTCGGCTACTAAGCTATTTTCGCCGTTGTAAGTACTCGAAGCTATTTCCTTTAGATCCTACAATTGCATCTTTTTGTTTCTTGTTTAACACTAGTTTGGCATAATGGAAAACAACAAAAATATGAGAGATCTTTATGAACTTTATCTTGAATTAGGACATGATGTGTTTGAAGAGAGAATTAAAAAACCCATGGAACTTTATATGCATGCTAATGGGAATGTTATTAATATGAATGCTTTGAACACCATTGTTGCTAATGCTATGGAAAATTCTAAGCTTGGGGAGGTCGGTTTTGATGAAAATGATCTCTTTAGCCCTCCGGGTATTGAGGAGAAAGTTTATGTTGATTATGATATGCCTCCCATTTATGATGATTATAATGATAGTAGCCTTTTGGTTCCACCTGTTATGGAGGATGAATTTGATTATGATTACAATATGCCTCCTATATTTGATGATGAGAATAATAATGATAGCTACTTTGTTGAATTTGCTCCCGCTATTACTAATAAAATTGACTATGCTTATGAGGAGAGTAATAATTTTATGCACGAGACTCATGATAAGAATGCTTTATGTGATAGTTATATTGTTGAGTTTGCTCATGTTGCTACTGAAAGTTATTATGAGAGAGGAAAATATGGTTGTAGAAATTTTCATGTTACTAAAACACCTCTCTATATGCTTAAAATCTTGAAGCTACACTTGTTTTATCTTCCTGATCTTGTCACTTTGCTCTTCATGAATTTATTTGTGTACAAGATTCCTTTTCATAGGAAGCATGTTAGGCTTAAATTTGTTTTTAATTTGCCTCTTGATGCTCTCTTTTGCTTCAAATACTATTTCTTGCGAGTGCATCATTAAAACTGCTGAGCCCATCTTAATGGCTATAAAGAAAGAACTTCTTGGGAGATAACCCATGTGTTTATTTTGCTACAGTACTTTTATTTTGTATTTGTGTCTTGAAAGTTGTTACTACTGTAGCAACCTCTCCTTATCTTAGTTTTGTGCATTGTTGTGCCAAGTAAAGTCGTTGATAATAAGGTTCATACTAGATTTGGATTACTGCGCAGAAACAGATTTCTTTGCTGTCACGAATCTGGGCCAAATTTTCTGTAGGTAACTCAGAAAATTATGCCAATTTACGTGAGTTATCCTCAGATATGTACGCAACTTTCATTCAATTTGAGCATTTTCATTTGAGCAAGTCTGGTGCCTCAATAAAATTCGTCTTTACGAACTATTCTGTTTTGACAGATTCTGCCTTTTATTTCGCACTGCCTCTTTTGCTATGTGGGATGGATTTCTTTGTTCCATTAACTTCCAGTAGCTTTGGGCAATGTCCAAAAGTGTTAAGAATGATTGTGTCACCTCTGAACATGTGAGTTTTTGATTATGCACTAACCCTCTAATGAGTTGTTTTGAGTTTGGTGTGGAGGAAGTTTTCAAGGGTCAAGAGAGGAGGATGATATACTACGATCAAGAAGGGTGAAAAGTCTAAGCTTGGGGATGCTGTCAACACCCGGATTTTTAAGTCCAGATGCCTGTTATGCCATACATCGCAATCCCAGGAATATTGTTGTTGCGAGACATAACAGTTGAATATCATAAGTCATCATTCATTACATACCGTAGTCGTCTTACAAATAGAGATCACATGATCCATATTACACAAATAGTTGATCTATTGATCAACATACACAAAGTTCATAGTTTCATAGCGGAAGCGTAAATAGAATGGACTCTCTAGTCCACAGGCCAACGCTTGACGTCAGGAGTAGTCCTAGTTGTCGTAGACGTCCTGCTGTCCATCATCTTCATACTGCTGCTCCTCTTCATAGTCTGGCCATTTGAATAGCCAGGGACACAGCCGTGAGTACTTTAAAGTACTCGCAAACTAATACTAATATAAGTACTAACATTTCTGGTAAGGGGGTGCTAAGCTCTAGTTTCTTTTGCATAAAGCCAATTTTAGTTCACAAGTATTTGAAATAACGACTCTTCATGTGCTAACTAACCCAAGTGGGAACATTAGTATCATTCCCACAACATTTGTTGTAATTCAAGTCAAATTCCCCATTCACCTTTCAAGTTCAAGTCACAAATCATATGTCACATTTTTGAAAATGGTCTGATGACGGAACAGTATGGCCTTTCCAACCGTCCATAACCGTGGACGCGGCTATTCGAATAGTTCTACACTCGCAGAGGTTGCACACTTGTGCCACAACATTTGATTACATCCGTCGAGAATAACCCCGAATAATCGTAACTCAGTACGCGGATCATCAACCATAACCTTTCACTTACATATCCTAGTATAGGCACCTCTCCCCATGAGCTTGGCCTCCCGGTGAAGACCAATCGTCAACCCGGGAACCGCACGGAGGCTTGGGCCGGACAGTCACCTCGTTTTACGTCATTTCTCATCATTTCTTTTGTTGTAGAGGCAGCTTTCGGCATAACCCCGATGACGCTTGTTTAGAGGGAACCCATACTAAGATACATAAACTTCTAGTTAAGCCCTACCCATAATCAGGTATTGTGGGGGTACTTGTAAATTGGAATGGTATCGCATCCGAACCCAACCATCAGTTTTTGTAAAGTTCACCATGTCATTCACCAATCATATTCACCTTCAAAATCTTTCAATAGAATGAATCATCATTCCAAGGTTTTCAAAGTCATTTCATTTCACAAGTTCCCATCTAGAGTAGTCACTTTTATTTGTTAGCACTAGCAACTAGTCATGAGGGGTGCTAAATAGCTTATAGCTTTCTAGGCTAAGTTTGGTGCTCTTGTTCTACTCTATATCTAGACCAAGTGAATCATGAATCAAAAAGTACTTTGATAAAACAAAAGTAAGTAAGGCTGGTAAAGTAAAACTGGGAAATAGGATCATAAACATAAAGTAAATGGGTAATGCCTTGCTCATGGTGAGCTTTGCACTTTGCAAGAGTATTATCTTGCAACAATAGAGCTTGCAATGGTATTAGCTTGCCTTGGTTGGGGTATGGCTCAAAATGTTCCTCCTTCTTCTCCGTAGATGTTCTCGTCGTCTCCTTCGGTACTAGCGTCTATAAACGAATACGAAGATACAATCACCACACAAAACTTGCATGCTAGACTAAACACACCAAAGATTCACACAAGCCTATGCTAGCATCACATCTCATTAGCATGGTGATTTACTTTGTTTTATTTTAAAGAGAATAATTTCCTCTCATTATAATTTGTAAATGATAGTTTCCATTTAGTTTTTGAGGAATAATTTCCTCTCATTGAATCTTCTTAAGATTTAACTTCCTCAAACAATCACGTATGAACTCATATTGACCTAAGTCAAATGTTCATCATCATCATTTGGGAAAATGATTTAAATGATGTAGATCACCTCATACTATTTAAATAACACTACATTTGATTTAAATCTCAAGTAATTCATATAAGAGAGTTTGGGACCAGGGGTCCAAACATCCCATGAATTCATGTGAGACAAGTTTAAATGAAGTGTAAGACTCCACATATTTTACTTTAATAGTTTTGGACAATATCAACTAGTTAAACTAGTCAAATGATCCATTAATTAAACAAGGGCATGATCATGCAAAGTGACCACACCATTTTATTGCAGAAACAATTAGTGTAAGTCAAATGTGAGCTATTAGAGTTGGAATTAACTTAATATCTATTTTGGTTGATTTTTAATAAATATTTGAATAGGGAAAAGTCCCTGCCTTGTTATTTTTATCACATTAATTCTACACAGAATCTGGTCATGGGACCAGTGGCATGTTGTAGATAATTTCTCTAGCTTTCCAACAATATAAAGTTCACTAAATTTGGTTTAGCCAAATTGGAACTATTTAAATTCAAAGTTCGTGCTGTAAGGAATTTGTTTGGGAATTATTTGAATCGAATTTGAATTAAAAGGCCGACGGGAAAGCTAGGTGGGCTCAAAGATTTAAAAACGGCCCAAGGCCAGCCCGAGTCACGATCCAGTGCCGCGCGGGCTGCTCGACAGCGGGGGCCACCCGTCGGTGGGTGTTTAAACCCGAAACGGTATGGGCGAAGCCGGGGCGTAGGATTAGATCGAGATCTAACGGCCGAGGTTCATCGTCCCGCCGGCGAGAGGGAGTTCACCGGCGGCTCAGGTAGGGGGTGGGAGAGCTTACGGCGGCTCCAGCAAGGGATGGCAATATGCTCGAGGTAGATGTGGACGACGGCGGTTCTCCTGGTACAGGCGGCGAAGCTCGAGGTGGTCTGGTTCGCCGTCGATTTCTGCAGGGCTTCCGCGGCGGCGATCTTGCAATTGGTCCTTCTCCGGCGTGAATCCGATGAACGGTGGGGTGGTTGAGTGGTGGTGAGAGGTGGGGAGTCTGGTGGTGTGCTCAGATCGACGAGGGGAGTGCTCTATTTATAGCAACGCGAGGGTGCTGCGGGGCAGTGATGCGGGCGACATGGGCGCGGCGTCTCCGGTGAGCTATCGAGCTAGGCGAGGGTGCAGGGATGCTCTACGTGTCCAGGCGAGGCGAATGGTGGCGACAACGTGGTCGGGGAGGGCCTGGTTATGTCGCGTTGCTTCCGTGCCTGTCGCGCCCGCGGCGGACCAGGGTTGGTTTCTCCGGCGACGGCGGGTGCGGGTCGTGGTCGAGGGCGTGTCCAACGGCGTCGCGGTGTCACGGTGCTGCTCAAGGTGCTCGCAGGGGGTCCAGGGGCTGCGTGAGTGCGTGGGACGGCGCGTGTACTGAGCGTGTCCACGCGCGACACGGGCGGCATACTGGCGGTCCTGGGCGTGTGCTGGGCGCGCGCTTTCCGGGCATTGTCGTCATCCTCGTCGACCAGGGCGGTGCTAGGCGGCGCTAGGGTGGTGCGCTGGTGTGGTTTGGCAAGGTGGCCACGGTCAGGGACGAAGAAGAAGAGGGGGAGCTCGACGTGTGTGGCATGGCCATGCCCTAGCTTGCTCTCTCTCTCTCCCTAGGGTTTCTATGCAGCATTTAGGGTTAGAGGGGACCAGGGAACAAGGTAGAATAGCTTTGGTTTAGATTAGAGTAGTTTAGGTGGCATAGAACACTATTTGCAATAGTGGCAAATAGTGCCATAATTTGGAAATTACAAATTTGTCTAAATTTGAAATAATTCAAAAAGTGAAACCTTTTGAAATGTGGGTGTTGATATAAGTTGTATTTGACCAGAGGTGATTTGAGGTGGTGGTGGAATTTTTAGAATTCAAACATTTGCAAAATTGGCTAAGTGGGGAATGTTGCATATGCTAAAAAGTTGGAACTTTGGTTGAGCATAGCTCATGATCCAAGATGAATTTGGCATGATGATCTTCACCAAAGTTGTTCACCTTGATGTTGACTTTGAAAAGGTGCAAAGAGTTAGCAAGAGTTGGTTTGGGAAAATTGAATGGCAAGGGCTCAAAGTGGTGATCAGACTAGAATTGTCCAAATTGACCATTATCATATGTGAGTTGGATTTGTGTTTGAATTTCATTTGAATTGTGAATCTTTGATTCCAAAAGTTGTAGTAAGTGTTTAATAACATTACTCAACTAATGGTGAAGATCAAATAGGTCTAGGGTCAAAATTCATAAAAATGGCATAAGCCATATGTGAGGGTTTTGTGATTTTCTAACTTTTATTCTTTTATTTCTCCTTGCTTCATTTTGACAAGAGTGAGGTTTATTTGGTGTTAGATTGAGTTAGGTGAAAGGTGCAACCCATTTTGAGGCAATGGAGGTGACTAGGTCAAGATTTGATAAATTGGCCCTATGTGTATGTGAGTGAAAATGGAATTATCTCACTATTTGATTTCTATTCATTTGATTTGACTTTTCTGGACTCTAATGTCATTCTTATTAGTTTAGAAATATTTTCAAACCATTGAAACCATTTCAAATGGTCTTGCGCAAAGATTTGTAAAATTGGCCAAAACACAAGAGAGGTGACATGTCAATTTTTCTTATTCTTGTAAGGTGCTCCCCTTGCTTTACTTGAGCAAGGTTGAGGGTCAATTTAGGGTTAGATTAGGTTTAGAGATGGTTTCACACCATTTGGTTAAAGTAGAAGTGCATAGGACAAGAATTGGTGAAAATGGCTATGTGTCACATATGCCTCTATGCATATGTGGCATTTGATTTTTAATTTGACTAGGCTTGACCCTATTGATGTTGTTGAGTGTTGAAATGGTATATAGGAGTGATCCAATCATTCACTACAAGTCTTAGGGTCAAGATCCTCAATTTCACAAATTGGATATTTTGCTCTCATATGCCTCTATGGCATTATTACTTTCTTTTTAAAATCTTTTGTTTCATTTTGGATTGGGTTGGAGAAGTACTAGATAAGGTTTAAGAAGGTTTTCCCATCCTCTAAATAAAGTAGAAAGGCCTAGGGTAAAGTTTTACAAAAATAGCCATAGGCACATATGCCTCTATGCATATGTTTGATTTTATTTTGTTTCACACTTGAATTGGTTGGTAAGTGCTTTGTGGAGTGTGTTGAGGTATTTCAATTCATCTACTCAAGGTAGATAAGGCAAAGCTCATCATTTTCAAAAAGTAGCCATAGGCTTGCATATGCCTTTTTCTTAACTAAGATCTTTTCTTTTTATTTTACCTTTCAAAGATTGATGACAAGAGGGATGAGGTGTTAGGGTTTAGTAAGTGTTGCAATGGTTCACCACCATTTTAGCAAAGCAAGAAAAGTAGAATTCAGAATTTACATATTAGGGCTATAGGCCCCCATATGGCTTTTTCTTTAATTTAGGTTTCTCAAAATAGATCCAAATGATTTTTGAGAAGGTTAGGGTTTAGGGTTTTTCTTATTTGATTTCTTTCTCTTTTAATTTCATTTGGTTTGTGATCTTCACTTGATCACTTTAGGGTTTTAGGGTTTATCACATAAGCATAATAACACTCATCATGGCAAAAACACAAGTAATAGGTATGAGCACTAAGCATAGCACTATATATAAGAAAATTTTTGTTGGTTCTCATTTTTGGAAAAAGGAAGTTCATTTTCTCTTTGTTTTGAAAAATTTGGGGTGTTACAAACCCTTCCCCCTTAAACAAATCTCGTCCCGAGATTTTAAGAAAAGTTAGGTTCCTAAGAGAGATTGGGCGATATGATTTAACAGGAAAACATACTCTGCATGGCCTGAGGTGCTTCTGGTGCTTCTGTTGCATTCATGCGGTAGTAACAACCGTTGCGGTTGTTCGGGTAGTTTGGGGCAAACTTCCTTCCAGCTGTAAAACGACGCTGTTGCTGGGCAGGTGCAGCGGTGTTGGCGGCAATCTTGGCAAGCTTCTTGGGGCATTCATTGGAGTAATGACCCATAGTTCCACATTCATAGCAGGTTACCATTGACTTGTCCTTTTGGGCAATGGGTACAGCATTGCTTCCAGTCCTTGGGGCATTGTTGGCGGCTTTCATCGGGCACTTTTTAGAGTAATGACCAGTAACACCACATGCATAGCAAGTCACCGTGGACTTGTCTCTGGGGGCATGGTTGGGTATTGGGATGAGCTGCTCCAGGGTTGCTATCCTCACGCGGAGGCGAGCAATGAGGTAGTCCTTCTTGGCGTGCTGATGGCGAAGTGCCTTGCGCTCCATTGCAAGAATGTTGATGGTGTCAGTCATCTTGACGTGCTCAATGTGCAGCTGGTTGGTCTGGGCACGGGAGTTGTTGCGGGTAGGAGGGGCCATCTGAACAATGAGGTAGATCATAAGATAAGAGGGAAATTTCTATGGTTTGTTTGGGTTAAGTTTAAAAAGTTCAAAACTTGAAAACTTGAGTAGTGTTGAGGGGGTAAAACCAACAACACTTTTTATTCATACCAAACATCACACATTACAAAGCTAACACACCGTTGGTTTTAAGAACCATTCATCTCTCTACGATACAAGGGGATCCTGATACACACTTATACCTACATATGTGCTCAAGTGAAACTACTACTCACTATCCACATCTATCGGGGTGTGGTTATCTTCTCCGGCTTCCAGAAACTCGTAGTCTTCCGGATCAGTGTTCTCATCTTCCTCAAATTCCTCGCCATCACTCATGAAGGCTTCTTCTCCCTGAAGGTCTTCATCTTCCTCTTCCATCTCATTCAGCTGGTCCTCTTGGGCCTTGACAGTGGCCTCCAAGGAGACTATCTTTGCGCGGAGGTGCGCAATGGTAGCATCCTTCTTGACACGCTGCTTGCGAAGTATCTTGCGCTCATAGGCAAGGATCCTGACGGTATCAGTCTTCCGCGCTAGGTGGGCGTGAATCTGGTTGGCGTAGACGCGATAGTTGTCCAGCTCCTTTCGGGTGTCGTGCAGCATAGTATCCAGGTGCTCCACGTGATATTTCAGCTCCGGGTGGGGTGACAGTGCCCTGGGTCCTCCAATGGAGTCATGCCTTGCAAAGTGAGCAAAGCGAGTCCCATAAAGCGCAGTCACATGCTGCCCACACAGACGGGCAAGTGCTTCCTGCATGGCTCTAGCTAGTCCATCTAGCCAGTTGCTTTCCATGACAGAGAACTGGATCCTCATAGAAATAGGAGACTCCTTCTTGCCTCTGAGATCCGCAGTGATAACCCACTGCAGTTCCCTTCCGAGCTGATGGTCCATTTGTGTTCCAAGGAACTCCGGGTGCGGGCGTCCGAGATACTCAGACAAATCGTCTAAGTCCTGCTCGAAGCGCATGTTGCCACCATTCCCCAACCGGTAAAACTTGGTGTTGTGGGGCAACGCCATCTGAAAGAGAATTGGATGGGTAAGTCAGAGATGTGAACAAGTGTGACAAAATTTTATGTAGATTCATAAGGAAGATCATGGCTTCTTATTTCAAAAAGATCTCAAAGCTAAGAGTGAGAATAAGTTTTCATAAATATTCCCTTCATTTGTTTTGGAAACTAAGTTTTTCAGACGTCCATTCTAACTAGGGTCTCCTAAGGTCAAACAATGGCTCTGATACCAAATTGTCAACACCCGGATTTTTAAGTCCAGATGCCTGTTATGCCATACATCGCAATCCCAGGAATATTGTTGTTGCGAGACATAACAGTTGAATATCATAAGTCATCATTCATTACATACCGTAGTCGTCTTACAAATAGAGATCACATGATCCATATTACACAAATAGTTGATCTATTGATCAACATACACAAAGTTCATAGTTTCATAGCGGAAGCGTAAATAGAAGGGACTCTCTAGTCCACAGGCCAACGCTTGATGTCAGGAGTAGTCCTAGTTGTCGTAGACGTCCTGCTGTCCATCATCTTCATACTGCTGCTCCTCTTCATAGTCTGGCCATTTGAATAGCCAGGGACACAACCGTGAGTACTTTAAAGTACTCGCAAACTAATACTAATGTAAGTACTAACATTTCTGGTAAGGGGGTGCTAAGCTCTAGTTTCTTTTGCATAAAGCCAATTTTAGTTCACAAGTATTTGAAATAACGACTCTTCATGTGCTAACTAACCCAAGTGGGAACATTAGTGTCATTCCCACAACATTTGTTGTAATTCAAGTCAAATTCCCCATTCACCTTTCAAGTTCAAGTCACAAATCATATGTCACATTTTTGAAAATGGTCTGATGACGGAACAGTATGGCCTTTCCAACCGTCCATAACCGTGGACGCGGCTATTCGAATAGTTCTACACTCGCGAGAGGTTGCACACTTGTGCCACAACATTTGATTACATCCGTCGGGAATAACCCCGAATAATCGTAACTCAGTACGCGGATCATCAACCATAACCTTTCACTTACATATCCTAGTATAGGCACCTCTCCCCATGAGCTTGGCCTCCCAGTGAAGACCAACTGTCAACCTGGGAACTGCACAGGGCTTGGGCCGGACAGTCACCTCGTTTTACGTCATTTCTCATCATTTCTTTTGTTGTAGAGGCAGCTTTCGGCATAACCCCGATGACGCTTGTTTAGAGGGAACCCATACTAAGATACATAAACTTCTAGTTAAGCCCTACCCATAATCAGGTATTGTGGGGGTACTTGTAAATTGGAATGGTATCGCATCCGAACCCAACCATCAGTTTTTGTAAAGTTCACCATGTCATTCACCAATCATATTCACTTGGTCTAGATATAGAGTAGAACAAGAGCACCAAACTTAGCCTAGAAAGCTATAAGCTATTTAGCACCCCTCATGACTAGTTGCTAGTGCTAACAAATAAAAGTGACTACTCTAGATGGGAACTTGTGAAATGAAATGACTTTGAAAACCTTGGAATGATGATTCATTCTATTGAAAGATTTTGAAGGTAAGGCTGGTAAAGTAAAACTGGGAAATAGGATCATAAACATAAAGTAAATGGGTAATGCCTTGCTCATGGTGAGCTTTGCACTTTGCAAGAGTATTATCTTGCAACAATAGAGCTTGCAATGGTATTAGCTTGCCTTGGTTGGGGTATGGCTCAAAATGTTCCTCCTTCTTCTCACGTAGATGTTCTCGTCGTCTCCTTCGGTACTAGCGTCTATAAACGAATACGAAGATACAATCACCACACAAAACTTGCATGCTAGACTAAACACACCAAAGATTCACACAAGCCTATGCTAGCATCACATCTCATTAGCATGGTGATTTACTTTGTTTTATTTTAAAGAGAATAATTTCCTCTCGTTATAATTTGTAAATGATAGTTTCCATTTAGTTTTTGAGGAATAATTTCCTCTCATTAAATCTTCTTAAGATTTAACTTCCTCAAACAATCACGTATGAACTCATATTGACCTAAGTCAAATGTTCATCATCATCATTTGGGAAAATGATTTAAATGAGGTAGATCACCTCATACTATTTAAATACCACTACATTTGATTTAAATCTCAAGTAATTCATATAAGAGAGTTTGGGACCAGGGGTCCAAACATCCCATGAATTCATGTGAGACAAGTTTAAATGAAGTGTAAGACTCCACATATTTTACTTTAATAGTTTTGGACAATATCAACTAGTTAAACTAGTCAAATGATCCATTAATTAAACAAGGGCATGATCATGCAAAGTGACCACACCATTTTATTGCAGAAACAATTAGTGTAAGTCAAATGTGAGCTATTAGAGTTGGAATTAACTTAATATCTATTTTGGTTGATTTTTAATAAATATTTGAATAGGGAAAAGTCTCTGCCTTGTTATTTTTATCACATTAATTCTACACAGAATCTGGTCATGGGACCAGTGGCATGTTGTAGATAATTTCTCTAGCTTTCCAACAATATAAAGTTCACTAAATTTGGTTTAGCCAAATTGGAACTATTTAAATTCAAAGTTCGTGCTGTAAGGAATTTGTTTGGGAATTATTTGAATCGAATTTGAATTAAAAGGCCGGCGGGAAAGCTAGGTGGGCTCAAAGATTTAAAAACGGCCCAAGGCCAGCCCAGTCACGGTCCAGTGCCGCGCGGGCTGCCTGACAGCGGGGGCCACCCGTCAGTGGGTGTTTAAACCCGAAACGGTATGGGCGAAGCTGGGGCGTAGGATTAGATCGAGATCTAACGGCCGAGGTTCATCGTCCCGCCGGCGAGAGGGGAGTTCACCGGCGGCTCAGGTAGGGGGTGGGAGAGCTTACGGCGGCTCCAGCAAGGGATGGCAATATGCTCGAGGTAGATGTGGACGACGGCGGTTCTCCTGGTACAGGCGGCGAAGCTCGAGGTGGTCTGGTTCGCGGCGAAACTGGAAAAGGATTAGTGATTTGCGGCCGTGCCTGAGCAGTAAGAAACTGGAAAAGGATTAGGGAAGGGAATTGGATTTAGGCCATCAGATGAGGTGGTCCTCTCGGCTTCTGTCTCGAGCGGCCCGTGCGTAGGAGATTCGATCGAGAAGTCGAGAACGAAAAGAAAATGAACGATCGGGAGAACCGAATTTGGACGCTGTCTCGGGCGGTGCCATAGTGGGCCTTTCCCCCTCTACTTTTCCACGTATACAGGCTAGTATAGCAAATATATTGGGCCCTTATTTAGGCTGGGCCCCGGGCGGTCGCACCTGCTGCCCTGGTCCAGAGCCGGCCCTGGGTTCGCCGTCGATTTCTGCAGGGCTTCCGCGGCGGCGATCTTGCAATTGGTCCTTCTCCGGCATGAATCCGATGAACGGTGGGGTGGTTGAGTGGTGGTGAGAGGTGGGGAGTCTTGTGGTGTGCTCAGATCGACGAGGGGAGTGCTCTATTTATAGCAACGCGAGGGTGCTGCGGGGCAGTGATGCGGGCGACATGGGCGCGGCGTCTCCGGTGAGCTATCGAGCTAGGCGAGGGTGCAGGGATGCTCTACGTGTCCAGGCGAGGCGAATGGTGGCGACAACGTGGTCGGGGAGGGCCTGGTTATGTCGCGTTGCTTCCGTGTCTGTCGCGCCCGCGGCGGACCAGGGTTGGTTTCTCCGACGACGGCGGGTGCGGGTCGTGGTCGAGGGCGTGTCCAACGGCGTCGCGGTGTCATGGTGCTGCTCAAGGTGCTCGCAGGGGGTCCAGGGGCTGCGTGAGTGCGTGGGACGGCGCGTGTACTGAGCGTGTCCACGCGCGACACGGGCGGCATACTGGCGGTCCTGGGCGTGTGCTGGGCGCGCGCGTTCCGGGCGTTGTCGTCGTCCTCGTCGACCAGGGCGGTGCTAGGCGGCGCTAGGGTGGTGCGCTGGTGTGGTTTGGCAAGGTGGCCACGGCCAGGGACGAAGAAGAAGAGGGGGAGCTCGACGTGTGTGGCATGGCCGGCATGGCCATGCCCTAGCTTGCTCTCTCTCTCTCTCCCTAGGGTTTCTATGCAGCATTTAGGGTTAGAGGGGACCAGGGAACAAGGTAGAATAGCTTTGGTTTAGATTAGAGTAGTTTAGGTGGCATAGAACACTATTTGCAATAGTGGCAAATAGTGCCATAATTTGGAAATTACAAATTTGTCTAAATTTGAAATAATTCAAAAAGTGAAACCTTTTGAAATGTGGGTGTTGATATAAGTTGTATTTGACCAGAGGTGATTTGAGGTGGTGGTGGAATTTTTAGAATTCAAACATTTGCAAAATTGGCTAAGTGGGGAATGTTGCATATGCTAAAAAGTTGGAACTTTGGTTGAGCATAGCTCATGATCCAAGATGAATTTGGCATGATGATCTTCACCAAAGTTGTTCACCTTGATGTTGACTTTGAAAAGGTGCAAAGAGTTAGCAAGAGTTGGTTTGGGAAAATTGAATGGCAAGGGCTCAAAGTGGTGATCGGACTAGAATTGTCCAAATTGACCATTATCATATGTGAGTTGGATTTGTGTTTGAATTTCATTTGAATTGTGAATCTTTGATTCCAAAAGTTGTAGTAAGTGTTTAATAACATTACTCAACTAATGGTGAAGATCAAATAGGTCTAGGGTCAAAATTCATAAAAATGGCATAAGCCATATGTGAGGGTTTTGTGATTTTCTAACTTTTATTCTTTTATTTCTCCTTGCTTCATTTTGACAAGAGTGAGGTTTATTTGGTGTTAGATTGAGTTAGGTGAAAGGTGCAACCCATTTTGAGGCAATGGAGGTGACTAGGTCAAGATTTGATAAATTGGCCCTATGTGTATGTGAGTGAAAATGGAATTATCTCACTATTTGATTTCTCTTCATTTGATTTGACTTTTCTGGACTCTAATGTCATTCTTATTAGTTTAGAAACATTTTCAAACCATTGAAACCATTTCAAATGGTCTTGCGCAAAGATTTGTAAAATTGGCCAAAACACAAGAGAGGTGACATGTCAATTTTTCTTATTCTTGTAAGGTGCTCCCCTTGCTTTACTTGAGCAAGGTTGAGGGTCAATTTAGGGTTAGATTAGGTTTAGAGATGGTTTCACACCATTTGGTTAAAGTAGAAGTGCATAGGACAAGAATTGGTGAAAATGGCTATGTGTCACATATGCCTCTATGCATATGTGGCATTTGATTTTTAATTTGACTAGGCTTGACCCTATTGATATTGTTGAGTGTTGAAATGGTATATAGGAGTGATCCAACCATTCACTACAAGTCTTAGGGTCAAGATCCTCAATTTCACAAATTGGATATTTTGCTCTCATATGCCTCTATGGCATTATTACTTTCTTTTTAAAATCTTTTGTTTCATTTTGGATTGGGTTGGAGAAGTACTAGATAAGGTTTAAGAAGGTTTTCCCATCCTCTAAATAAAGTAGAAAGGCCTAGGGTAAAGTTTTACAAAAATAGCCATAGGCACATATGCCTCTATGCATATGTTTGATTTTATTTTGTTTCACACTTGAATTGGTTGGTAAGTGCTTTGTGGAGTGTGTTGAGGTATTTCAATTCATCTACTCAAGGTAGATAAGGCAAAGCTCATCATTTTCAAAAAGTAGCCATAGGCTTGCATATGCCTTTTTCTTAACTAAGATCTTTTCTTTTTATTTTACCTTTCAAAGATTGATGACAAGAGGGATGAGGTGTTAGGGTTTAGTAAGTGTTGCAATGGTTCACCACCATTTTAGCAAAGCAAGAAAAGTAGAATTCAGAATTTACATACTAGGGCTATAGGCCCCCATATGGCTTTTTCTTTAATTTAGGTTTCTCAAAATAGATCCAAATGATTTTTGAGAAGGTTAGGGTTTAGGGTTTTTCTTATTTGATTTCTTTCTCTTTTAATTTCATTTGGTTTGTGATCTTCACTTGATCACTTTAGGGTTTTAGGGTTTATCACATAAGCATAATAACACTCATCATGGCAAAAACACAAGTAATAGGTATGAGCACTAAGCATAGCACTATATATAAGAAAAGTTTTTGTTGGTTCTCATTTTTGGAAAAAGGAAGTTCATTTTCTCTTTGTTTTGAAAAATTTGGGGTGTTACAGATGCCCCGGTGGTTCATCCCTGCATATTTCAAGAAGACTCAAGCATCTAAGCTTGGGGATGCCCAAGGCATCCCCTTCTTCGTCGACAAATTATCAGGTTCCTTCTCTTGAAACTATATTTTTATTCGGTCACATCTTATGTACTTTACTTGGAGCGTCTGTGTGCTTTTGTTTTTGTTTGGTTTGAATAAATTCATGCTTGTGTGGGAGAGAGACACGCTCCGCTGGTTCATATGAACACATGTGTTCTTAGCTTTTAATTTTCATGGTGAAGGTTGAAACTGCTTCGTTAATTGTTGTATGGTTGGAAACGGGAAATGCTACATGTAGTAATTGGTATGATGTCTTGAATAACTTGATACTTGGCAATTGTTGTGCTCATGTTTAAGCTCTTCCATCATATACTTTGCACCTATTAATGAAGAAATACATAGAGCTTGCTAAAATTTGGTTTGCATAATTGGTCTCTCTAAGGTCTAGATAATTTCTAGTAAAGAGTTTGAACAACAAGGAAGACGGTGTAGAGTCTTATAATGTTTACAATATGTCTTTTATGTGAGTTTTGCTGCACCGGTTCATCCCTGTGTTTGTTTCAAATAAATCTTGCTAGCCTAAGCCTTGTATCGAGAGGGAATACTTCTCATGCATCCAAAATCCTTGAGCCAACCACTATGCCATTTGTGTCCACCATACCTACCTACTACATGGTATTTCTTCGCCATTCCAAAGTAAATTGATTAGGTATCCGTCGAAGTAAATACATCTTCGCCTGCGGACCGGCAATGCCGTAGAGTTTCGACGACCGTGCTTCTGCCGTGAAGTCGCCGATGAAGTCGATTATGTCGAAGAAAACGAGTGAACCAGATGTGATCTGGTCACCATTGTTGATGATGAATTTCGTGAAGTTGAAGTAGATTGTTCGTCCGGATGCAATTTGGATGTTGTTGATGACGAACGTGACGGATCCCTCCCAGATGACAAAATCCAGTCGTCGCAATTCCCACAGACAGCGCCAATTGACGAACCATCACCTCGCCAATTCCTACAGATTGTAGACTTGGGTTTCGGGAAAGAGCGACGATGGAGATTCCGGGAGCGAGATTGGGCACATGATATACCCAGGTTCCGGTCCCCTCGGTGGAGGATCCCTACGTGCTGCTAGAAATCTAGTACATGATTTTAAGTATGTTTATAGAGGGCCACCGTACTGGAGCTATGTTGTCTATCTATGCTCCCCCTATCGGGTGCCCTGGCTAGCTTTATATATGCAACCAGTCTAGAGTTTTACAAGAGTCCTAGTCGACTACTTCTTCGGGTTGCCTTCTTGGGCCTTCTCCATATTGGGCCGAGTCAGGTATACTAATAATGGGTACCCAAGGGTATGCCCATAACACTAAGTGCCACCTTAGGGTTCACAGATTCAACATAATAATATGGAATACACCTTTTATATAAATACCAAACTCATATATATGATGAGGAAATAAAAGCTCAGTACTGAAATCATGTTATTTGGCCCTAGCAACAAGCATTAAACATACCAAAGATGTATCAATATCATACAAGAATATCCTAAAGATAAACACTTCAAATCTCAATGCATATGCATGATTACATGTTCAATCTCATCCAATCCCCATCAACCTCACATACCTACACAGAACTACTCACTCATGGCGATGGAGAGTGAGCACATGGTTCATGGAGAAGATATTGATGACGATGGTGGTGAAGGCAGCGTCGAAGTTCCCCTCTCCGGCGTGGAGAACATGATCAATATGACCCTCCTCCCCCCCCCCCCGAAACGATGATCGTGGTGGTGTCAGTACTCTATTTTACGAAAATCTCCGTCCTCCTAGAAGGATAGGTTTTCAGGGTATATAAGGAGGTAGGCGAAAGGAGGAGACGAGGCGATGGGCAAGAGGGGCCTCGTTCCACCTGTGCTCTTTTGAGCCTCATGGCTCCTCTCGTGACATTCCAAAGCCCATTGTCCTTCATCTAATGAAAAACCAGCGTGGTATTTTGTTCCCAGTTTTATTTCCAGCGAAAAGAGATAGAAATAAAACTTTTGCTAAAAAAAATCAGCAATTTTATTCAAGTATTTTATTCCGGAGCAAATCATCGAGAAAAGTACTTGAACAAGAAGATACATTCGGGATGTATCAGCCGCCCGGTTGGGCCATTGGCCATCCACCATATGTGGGCCACCCGAACTTGCCAGAATATAACGTGGGTATACCCATTTAGTATTTCCCCAACAATCATCCCTCTCGATGCATATAGGTCACTGCCCCGTACATTGACCCGACCATTGCTATGTTGCGTTGGCTGTCCTTCTCGCTGCACCGGTTTACTCGCAACGACTTCGCACCCTAGCTTGCACGCAAGGTGCTCGGTTCTTTCCCCCCAAAGGCTTCATTGCGAGATATTTTTGTTCTGGCCGACATTTAGTCGACCCACTTGATCCATGAGCACGGAGATCTGACAAGAATGATAACCAGGTTCCTCTTGCCATTATTGATCACAAGCTGTCTGCGGAGCTTGCTGATTTCCTCTCAATGCATGAGGAGATCTGTGACGAAGTTGTTCATTAGAAGCTGCAGAATGATTTGCTAGAGCACATGTGAGTGCTCAAAGGAGTAGACGCCCGAGTCTCAATTTTATTTAGATTATATGAATTATTGCGCTTTATTTATTTGGATTGTATGAATTATTGTACTTTTATTTGAATTATTGTAGAACTTAATTTTACTTCATTTTGTATTGAAACTTTGCAAAATATCAAGTTTTTTTAAAAAGGATCAAAAGCCCTTTTGTGGGCGCCGTATTGAGAGCGGGGCTGGGAGACCCAAACATGCCTGTTCATGCAAGTGCCTCCCATACCCCCGACTCGGCACTGTTGCCTAGGCTAGCTTTTGGAGGTGCGACTGGAGCTGCTCTCACATGCCAATCTCCATACCCACTCGTGAAGACGAGCTAAGCCTCCCTTGCAAGCTCTGTCAAGCACTTCCAGAGCCATCCTCGGCTCTTTTTTTAATGCAAAACATCGTTCTTTTCTTCAAGTAGTTCATACTAGTTTTGTGTGTAAAGCGCCCCCATTTTCGATCTCAATGTCTCGGTGGCAACTAGTCCCTACGATAGGAATATTTCGCCATCGTAGCCTTGTCGAGTCCTACTAGGATCCAGTCATCTAGATGCCAAGGCCACCACGATCATTGCGAAATGGCTTTGCCTAGTTTATAAGGAATGGATAGTTTGCTAATCCATTAACCTATGTGTACTTTAGCAGGAACGCAAACAGTGGATTAATTATAATTAGGGGCTAATGATGACAAATATTCCGTAGATACGTAATTTACGCGACTGAAGCAAGGAATAACTTGGAGAATATATTTGTCAAACACAAAGGGAAAAGCAGAAAAGGTATGAGAGGAGGAGCAAATGGGCCAAGGAAGGGATGGGGTTCCATGACCATGAGGTGGGACGCAGCAGGCGAGAGTGAGGTGGCTAACCAAAGGGAGCGCACAGACCCAAAGCCAGCACTCAGCCAGAGCCGGGGCATGGACAGGGACAGACTAAAAATGGGGAAAGAGATGAAAGAAAGAGGGGAAAAGTGTGTGTAGCTGATGAGAGAGGCGCCGGCCGGCTGCCAAAGGTCGGTCGGGCTTGACTGATGACTGGCTTCGCCTCACCTCGGCGACGACCGCTTTGGCTCCTCCTCAAATCCGGCAAAGCGACGCGACGCGCCAGGGCAACAGTGCGTGCTGCGCCATGGCCTGGAGCTTGGATTGGACTCGACGCCTGCATGCGGCAGCGGCTCACGTACCGCAGCATCAATCGCTCCGTGGATCGGTGGACAGTTCATGTGTCGACCAGAGTGCAACAGAGCGGAGACCTTTCAGCCGAATCACATGGATCAGCTAGCTCACAAACGTTTTTCTCAACTGACTTGTGTGTTCTTCTGACAAATCTGGTCTTTGGTGAAACTAATTCCTCATATAATCTGACCCAGTGAAACTGTTTCAGAATCTAACCCTTAAATTTAGCGTGCTGTGAGTTGTGCAGGTCTCGCCAAAGGACATTGGCATAAAATGGCTCAGTATGTTGGGTGCCAAACTCATCGGCGTCACCCTGTCATCTAGCTTGGCGCCGACTGACCTTGCTTCGGCGCCGGAAATGCTTGGTTAGGGCGTCTTTAGCGGTCTGATCTATTTTAAATACTATAAATGTTCATTTAGGTCAGCTCAGTGGCCCGACACATTTTTGTTCGCCTTGACTATTTCGGTTTATTGTTCTCCTTATTTCAATCAATTGGTTCATATAAACAGAAAACAATAATGTTGTAACCAAATCAATTTAAATAGTGTACTCAGTAAATGAATACCATAATTCACAAGAAAACCAATAAATGATATGAGATGACTACTCGTTTCTGTCAATGGTCATTAATAATCAATCAAATCCACTTGAAGTCGATCGTAAATGCGGTGGCCACACATCTCATGATGCACATGGAGGGACTCCTCAAATGTTGATGGCCCAGGTTGTAGCGCAACCAATTCACCCTTAAACTTCCACTCTTGGTCATGGAGGCCTTCAACACCCTAATCATCAACGATTGTGTTGTACATGATCACACAAGCGGACACCACCTCCCACATTATCTCAATGCTCCATGTTCTAGCAGGGTGCCGAACAATAGCCCACCGAGATTGAAGCACACCCAATATCCGCACCACATCTTTCCTACAAGGCCTTTGATGTTTGACAAACCTCTTTTTTTTTTTCTCTTCTTCAGGACCACATATTGTCTTCACAAGTGCGGACCAGCGTGCCCACTATATTTTGCCTACCATGCGAAGGAACAATTATTTCACTCCCAATGCATACAATCTATGCTCCCAATCATCACCGGAAAACCCCCTTCCCTCGTTGGTCAACAACAACCGGGCAATGTCGTCAACAGTTGACTCTCTCAGGTAAACCTCGCCAAACACCTCAATCACGGCTTTGCAGAACTTGCACATCGAGCCAAATCATATGGTCCCGCTCACGCAGAAGTACTCATCAACAAGATCACCAAAACTTCATATACAAGCATATACAAGCATGTGAATAGCTAAGAAGGGAAGCCGAGCTACCGGAAGCATGGGGCTTGCATCTGAAGTACGAGTCCTAGTACCTCATGCCTTTCAGAATAGTCAAGAATAGATTTCTTGACATCTCATAACATCGTCAAGTATGTGCGAGATGATCTTATTAGTTGAGAACGGCACGCGGATTGCATGTCTTGCTTGAAGATTATGAAGTGGTCGGTCGCCGCCCTGCTGCGATAATGTTTCCATGTACTTTCACATTACATTATGGTATACAGTTCCATGCACGTACAGGAAGACTGAAGGCACGGCCGTCAGGTATGATAAGTTGCAAGCTAGGGTCGGCCGGCCAATGCTGCCGGCGCCATCACTCTGCAACAGTGGTATAATCTGATCTCGGTCTGTTGCTGCAGCCTGCAGGGGCATGCCGGACGGCCGGAGTGGCAACAAACAAACACATCCCAACGCGCGGAGAACAGGACCAGGACGTACCGATCCCCTGCCCTCCTGCCTGCATGCCATTGCCGTGCACGTATTTTCAAGTGCCTCTGGATATGCATTGCTGAATGATTGTGTCCCAGGCAGGGCGTACACGCGATACTGCCGGAGAAGAACGGAAGGGAAGCAAGGGCGCCGGGATGTGCGCCGATCCTATGATTCTTTTGACCATCTTCTTCCTTCGGTCGAATTTATTTAGAAATTGAAATGTTCATACATCAACTAATTTGGAACAGAGGTATTAATTCCGTGTTTGTTTAAGATAATAACTTTTCTTTCCAAAGCAGTCCATCACACTAATAATTTGTCTAACATTTTTTTATATAGCAAACTTTAAAGTTGGACGCCACAAAGACTTTTAAATGTGCAATCGAGCAGTTGCATATTTATCCCCCGAAGTTAACATTAGTCGGGTAGATATGACAATTTCTTAGACTAGACCGCCTAGAAACACATTATGGGTTCCGTATAAGTCTACATCGACTGAGAATTTCTGAAGTCTCAAGACATTTTGAAAAGTGCAACTACCCTTCAATGAGAACTATAACTTGCAATTTTCACCTAATGATACTTTTTTTTTAAAGTGTAAGTTACAATATTCACCAAACAAAAGTTATATATTTTTCTAAGCTGATTGAGACTTAGCACAATTATGTGGCTAACGAAAATATATGTTTTCTTATTTCGGCAAAGATGGTTTTCTCTCCAACGTATATCTTTTAGCAAAACATCCCCTATCAGCACAATCGACCTGCTTCGCAAATCAACCGATCGGTTGTTCAGCACACTAATTCCACCTTTTCTTTGCTAGTTAATAATGAAATATCATTTCTCCTTCCACCTCCGCACACCACATCACTCATGTACTCTAAGCTTGTTTTCACTCCCTACACCGAGTCCCCATCTTATCCTCTCAATGCATCCATGCTCTTCTCCGCCCCTTACCATCTTCCCATACTACTATAGATGGAAGAGATCATTGAGCTCGATTTGGAGGTTGAAACAGAGGTTCTTCGTAGTACCGAGGTCGAGACGAAGATGATGGACCAAATGGGAATTGCCACGGGATCACTTGATTCCGATTCGTTGGGGCTTTGACGAGCTGATTTTGTCTAAGGCAAGCCTGAATTGATGAAGCTGGTTCCTAGGATGTTTATATCGTGTGAGGTTACTGAACTTAACCACAATCACTTACGTTGTTCATTGCATACTTGCATACACGCGGACATTGAGTTACAATAATGTTGAAATGTGCTTTTTCTATTGTTGCACATTGAGCTTCTTAATGTTCCTTATATCAAAATTTTATGTTGCATATGCTGCAACACATTTTTCAATGCTTTATTGTCATTCATTAGAGTGTTTGCTTTTGCATGTGGGTGTTTAAAATATTGTAACATTTGTGCATGATTTTGACAAACAATGAACAAAGCTGTTACAATTGTTTAACTATACATACCCAGGTACTTACTGCCCGTGAGGCTCCCTATGATCTTAAGTCCACTCTATGGCATATTTCAAATGTCTAAGGTGCGCCCTAGAGCAAAACATTTTTTCATAGATAATTGAGCTTCTAATAAAATGGTATATGTAGCTTTCCCTTGTTGGATGGAGCATGGTGCTCCTTCGGAGTTGAGAGACCGATGATAGCGGATCGACGATGCACGGGGGTAGATGATGAGGGCCTTGTATATATAGGAATGGAAGGGAATCATTGGGGCTTTGCGAATTGTGATTGCTTGCCTGCACGCTTTATTTCCAGCATGGTGCATGCCATGCATGATCCTGAACAAAGCACCTCTGCCATGAAAAGAGATAGATAAGGGATTGAGAGAGAGAGAGAGAGAGAGAGAGAGAGAGACAGAGAGGATAATGTGAGAGAGCTAATAGACTTGGTAATTATCTGCGACGAAATTGGTTTGGGGTTTAATCCCAGGGAACCTTCGATTGGACTGTACTTGATCTACTTGTCATTGCCTCTCGCCTGATTTTTGTTTGGCAGATTGAAGACTTGGATAAAAGGTAAACAGAGAATATCATTCACATTAATTTGCATCAAGCAATTTTGCATCTTGATCGAAACTGCCCTAGAGCCTCGTTGGATTCAAACGATAGGTACGTTACATATTGTGCGCGGGCCGCTTTACATCTAACTTTTTTTAAGAAGTTTCCGGCATGCAGCTTCATGCCATGAGTAGTGCACATGCACGTAAAAGTGTGAGCTCAAACAAAACAAAAAGGAATCTTTGGGGAGCGTAAATTTGTTTGTCAAATCTAGCGCCATGTCAAGACAAGTATGTACACCAGATACTGATCGAGGGAAACAACAAAGTTTCATTCGACATAATGTCAATCAAAACGCTATATATGAACATTGTGTGATACATAGGTCTGTAATCATTATTGTCAAAACCTCCACTCTAATTCTCTAACTAGTGATACGATATATATATATGACGAGTCGACGCCTCGTGTTGTTGCTCGGCATCCTCTACACCTAGCTAAACTACAAAGTAACCATGCGCTCTACCTAGTTAACCCAAAGTGAGGATGCTAAAGCAGCAGGGGTAAAGATCTTGGTTAATTTACAATACAGCCTATACAGGTTCGGATCGATCCCACTTGATCGAAAGGAAAGCGTAAATCTGTAAAGAGACATGTTCTTGTACGTACTGGGACCGGTTAATTTGCAGAGCCCCCACACAGACACAGCTAGCACATGCATGGGAAAGCGTGCATTTGGTATCATATGGGCTCCTCCTGATCTCTCGTATCCGCCCCTACGGCCTCTCTCTCTTCCTCTTTAGTTTTTGATGTTTTTCTGCTTTTGCAAAGCTCTCTCTTCCCCTCTCCCTCCCTCTCTCGTATGTATGCACACTTTTTCCTAGGTCATGTCTCCACCCTGAGCTATAGCAAGCTAGCTAGTCCAAGGGGGCGATCGGAGACGAAGGCGCCGCTTTGCAGAAGCTCGATCGTTTTCGACTCAGCCGAAGGTCCCTTCCTTCAAGAGTTGTTAACCTTTTTGTGTTTTACTGTGAATGGCTCAGAGATCACATGCGGTTTTAGTGTTTTAGATAAGGTCGATCAAGCTCAAAACATCTCAACTTGACCCAGGGTTCAAAGTTTTGAGGAAATTTCCAAAAAAAATCGGTAATTTGGAGCGGGCAGGGTAATATATTTTAACTCATGCATTTTAAATAGATTCAAACCAAATCACATGTTCTCGAAATAATGCAAAATAGTTCCGAAGTAATTTCCAAACCCTTGGATGCTCTGTCGGATCCAAAATAGCTCTTCGTATCGAATTTTTTCACCCTCGAATGTTCATTCGTGGAAAACTCGTGCGTCGTCATATCCATAATTTTTCCGAAATTCATCAATTTTGGTTGTTTCAACCAACAAATTATGTTTTCAGTTAATTTGGTCGACAATTGAAGCTATAAAAAAAATCCAATTTGGGTTGGAAGATAGTGATTTCTTTTATAGTGCTAGAGATGAACCATTAGATCTGCTTATTTTAGTGAATTCTCAAATAAAAAAGAATAATAAAATACTTGGGCCAGAGAACAACAGAATCATCTACCTACATTTGGTGTAAATACCCTAAAACCATTTTTTATTACTTTGGTAGAATAAACATAAATTGTAGTACAATGGTAAAGGCAAACACGCGAGACATTTCGGGTCATTTCCAATATTCAGAAGTTACAACAATCCAATTTTGGTCGAAAGAGAGAATGTATATTATGCTACATTAGGATCCACGCATCCTCCCTAGCTGCTCGTTTTGTTCATCTCCCATAGCAGAAATGTGAGCTCACTCCCCTCGCTTCTTCCCACTCCTTGCTCTGCATGGTACTCGTCTTCCCCTTTTCACACCCCCTCTACTGCTCGCCTTCCATGTTCTTAGTTTTTATCGTTGTAACCCTAGTTGCCGCTATCCATTAGCAAGACGATCAGTTGTACGTGTCTCTAAACCCTCTAGTGTACCCATTGAGGGCTCCTTCGATTGGTATGATAGAAAAAGTATAGAAATAGAAAAAAACATAGGATTATGATGTCATGTCTAGTTGAATCCATTGTGGCAAAATAAAAAAATTAAAAAGAGCACAATACAAGAAAAATAGAAATTGTATAGACGCCTATGGTGATGGGGGACCATTTCTTAGATTACGCTTCCATCAATGTTGGAATAAAAATCTCTCGCCCACTACAACAGAACCGCACATATGGCTACGTATATGCTCCAACGGATTAGCTATGCGCTGCTAGGCCTAGGGAACAACCCCCACTTTCCCGAGCGAGCGAATAGGTCTGTGATTTATAACTGCCCTTAATCCCGATCCTCGCCTCCAACTAGTAATACGCATCGGCCGCTGCGGGCACCCACTTCGCAATCTCATCCGAGCATCCTCATCTCGGCATCATTTGTTGATCGCTAGGTATGGCTGTCCCCGTCCCTGGTTTCTGCCCATCGTGCTTCGTCCTCGTATTGAGATGCAGGGGATTAGGATATAATTTGCAGCAGCGAGAGGAACATCACTGCATCACCAACCATGAAGAGCACGGCTAGGTGCAGCGGCACCTCTGGAAATCCGGTAATCCTATTCAATTTATTTCTCACCCCATTCAATTTTTGCGGTCATTGATTGGCTTGATTTTTCCCTAATTATTCTAGATTTCTAGGTCATGTGCTTAGTGGATCTGCGGTGCTCCGCCTGCCGTTCCTTCCCTTGATTCATGGAAGTTCTCCCGCAGGGTCCCTTACCACGTGTGTCAACTGCCCTGCCCTCACCCAGATTCGCCTCCCTTCATCAGGTGACTAGGTCCTACAGGTCATCACCCCCTTTTACAAATTTCAGTACATGATTTGTTGCCCTAAAATTTTATATCATGGTAGGTTCTGTGTTCCTGACGACGTTACTCCGATATGCAAGTTGTGCTGTGTCTAAACATCACCTTGTGTTTATGGTTTGATTAATTTGAGAGTGGCATGGTTGATTACTAAGTCATACCGGATCCTGTAAATTTGCTGGTCCATAAATATTTGCCACACGATGCCCCGTGCTGTGATTTTCTATGTACAGAACACATATCCGCTCTTTCCTATATATACACTTGAAAAATTATCTTACGGACCAGTTTCAGTCTGTTGGATATACATGTGGAGACAAAGTAATTTATTAGCTCAAATTCTTCTTGCATTAATAGTATACAATTTTCAGGGTTGTTCTTCTTCAAATCATATATTTAAATAAACCTTACTAGTACTCAAGGAGGGAGACGACTGAGATCTAGCATTCTTTGACTGCCTAGACACTATGTCTTATGTTGTTTTCTTTGTCAGGTAATCATTAGATAGAGATACACAGTAGTGTTCAAATTTAAGTTGGTTTCTTACGACAGCGTGCTTTGTGCTTTTGCAGTTTCAGATCAGAGTCATATCTTCAGTACTTGTGCACTGCAAATATGAGAAACAAAAAGCCAATTGTACCGAAGAAAGGTTCGTAAAGTAATCAGAGTATGTTACATCCTGGTGCCGTCTTTGGTCTTGAGGTAGATATATCTAGGCATCTCAAATACTAGCATCATACTTAAGTATGAAGACATGTCCGAATTTAGCTACTTCTGAATAATGATATATTCTCGAGATTTACTATCAGGTTTACTTCCAGAAATATGCACTTTGAGTCAGCAAAGCACATAAATGCTTAGCGAATTAGGATGCTACATCTTTTATTATGTCTACTATATTTTTTAAAATCTTTTACTCTGTGAACTATTCTTACATAATAGGTTTAGTCAAAAGAAAATTCTTACCCAATTAGAATGCTGCATCTTTAATTCTGTCTGCTATATTCATTTAATCTTTTACTCTATGAACTATAAAAGGATTTGCAGAAAGATTGAAGGTTTTAAGCTACTTCCTGTAAATCAGATTGCACTCCCGAGTAAAGCTCTCCTCGACGACTGTGGTAGCCTACGAAGATTGATAGGACCTGGAAAGAAGAGGACATGCAAGAATCTGGTACAACCAGTGGATAATAATGTGCGTAGGACTGGCATTTGTCCTTTGTATTTGCAGCTATTACAAACTACTCCCTCCGTTCTTTTTTAATTGACCCAGATTTAGTATAAAGTTGTACTAAATTTGAGTCAATTAAAAGAGAACGGAGGGAGTATTTTCTTAACTTATGGATTGTCTTGCTAATGGTGTGTTACTTATCTCAGTTTGTTCTGTTGTTGTAGATTCCCAATATAAATGGATGGTGATCGTTGAGGCAAGTTCCAGAATAGTGCTGTTGCCAGATAGTTAGAAATTATTGTTTAGCATTATATTTTCACATGTACACATGTTGTATTTATTGGATCGTGTTCTTTGTAAAGCTACAAAGTAAATTTAATATATGAGGCCTTTGTGCTTACAATATTACGGTTCTTATGCACTCCCGACGTTGAGCAAATAATTATCATTGGCAATTTATAATTTATGATTAATTATTCGAGCTATCTAGTAACTCATATGAGATTTTGCAATGATTTGTTCGGTCATTTCAAAATCCTTTCATGCAGGGTAGCCACCAACGCATATGAAGTGTTGTTCGGCTCTATTTATATACGTTGCTATCTTACAACGGTTCTTCATGTTGGTTACCAACGCATGTGTATGTGTTGTTGTAGACCCTTGCAACGCCACCAACGGCAACGCATAGTAAATTCGTTGGTGTAGGCGCTACCAACGCTTATATGGACATGAGGCAACGCATCTGTGCGTTGCTGAAGGGGGGTTCATGTTGTAGTGGCCGTGTCCTCGAACCAAGTAGATATCTCCATAAACAGATCGCGGTTCTTCACATGTTGTAGAGATGCCTATGAACGAAGCAAAACTTACCTGCATTACAGAAGGATTTCTCTTGCTTCTGGTTTCTTCTCCTTTCTCCTCCCGTCGTTCTTGTTCCCACCAACGATGATCAACATTGCACTTATTTAATTTCTCAACCGCTCATTCCCCTCCTTGCTCATTCCCTTTCTACCTTCTTATTGCGAGCCTTGTGCTTTAAGCCCAACTAGTTGGATTTTTCAAAATAAATAGTTTAAATTTAAATAAATTTTTGGAAAATGATGCTTTGTATCAGGGTTTGTAGGTATTTGGTCAATCTTTTAGGCTATATTTAGCCGACTTGAGTTCAAATATAGTCTCCGATTAGTTGAAACAACGTAGGTGTGGCGTGCAATGATGCGCACTGTTCCATGCGTAGACATGCATGAAACGCTCAACCCTCCCAACCCTCCCGCACCCCCAACCCTCCCAACCCTAGCCGCCTCCCGCCACCGCCGCCGGCAGCGCCGTCGGGGAAAAGACCTCGGGGCGTGGCGGCGGTGGGGGCCTTCCCTCGTGACGCGGCGGGGACGGCGGCCAGGGAGTTTCTCACACGCGGCGGCAGTCTAACGAGGATGGAGGGGCGACGGCGGCCCTCCCGCCTCCCGCATGGATGGACGGGGACGGTGGCCAGAGCCTATGCTGCGGCCTCCCCGCCTCCCATCGGCGGCACGCCGGTGTTGGCTGGTGGTGGCGGACATCGCCATTCCCTCCGCCTCTCGCCGGTGAGGGGCGATGATCTTGGGCTTCTCACGCGGTACGAGGTCGCCCGGGGCAGCAGCCTTGGGTTCGATGGTGGAGGCGGCCTTCTTCTTCGCCGGAGGAGGTCGGTTGGTTGCTAGGGTGACGGATCACGAGATCCCTCTACCCCGGCGATGATGATCTAGTCGACGACGAGCTAGTGGCGAAGGGGCCACCGGTGAACACCGAGCCTTGACTTCGTTCTTGGCAGATGATGGCGGCGGCTATTGGCGCCATTTCCCTGCGAAGGCATCATCTTTGTTGGCCTCTCGTTTGCTGAAGCCGAGTTGGGGACTCGCGGCTGTCGGTGAAAACCGTGTCAAGATTGGCGGGCGATGGCGGCGTTAAGCGTCGCTTCCTTTTTGAAGGCATCGTCATCGCAGTCCGCGGGAACTCACTCGTGTTGTTCCGGGGGAAGCCCTAGATCTAGCCAGGATCGGACGATGACGACGCTTCCTGCGTCGTGCTACCTCTTGGGGCATCGTTTTTGGAGCAGCGGCTGGATGGAGGTGGTTTTTGGTGGAGTGGTGTTCATGTACCACGTTGTCATCGATGATTCTCAGCGGCGTGGAGCTCGAAGACAGGTGAGGATTACTGGACGTGGGCAGGATGGTGGAGCTGTTTGGTGTTATGGTGACATCGACGGCAGGTCTGGCACGGTCAATACGTTGATCTCGCTTGAAGATGGGTTCGAGATAGATGGCGGTTGCGAACTCTGCGACGTGTGCAATGGTACACCCTCAGGGTTTTGCTTTTTGGATGATGTGTGCTGGTGTACCGTCAGGGAGTATGGCCTTGTTCATGGCCCCCCTTCATCGTAGGTATAGCGAGTTGTCGCTAGAAAGGAGGCTTCGAGATTGATCTTTGTATTTTCCTTGTAAAACATCGAATAATTTAATAAAGAAGAAAGCTATATGCATTCTTTAGATGCAGAGGCTGAGGCTATGCTCCTTGATCGAAAAAATGAGTTCTTGTATATATATTTGGTGCTACTAGTTCAAGGTACAGTATGTGTTTAATTAACTAGCTAATTAATGTCAGGCTGGCATGCACGTAGCAGGTCGATCACCCATCGATGGCATGCACTGTTTATCGATGTTAATATCAGTATATTATTACAGTACATGTATTTTATTCTGCTAAAGGCATGCATGTTCGTAGCCTAGGATCGATCAGGATCTCAGTAAATATATTTCCATGCGATGCATATATATTCACGTACGGTCCCTACCATCTTTTAACTGCTTCTGCTGTGGGTCAAGTGGCATGTGATGCCAACTCTCAAAGATACCTAGGTTATGCCGAGTTTTACATGCCAGTCATGATCACACAGCTAGCTCGTGTGCATGTTGTCAATCGGCATGTGTCGCCATGAGAATGAAACATCCATTTGCTGCCCTGGTTACCAATGACAACGTTTGGCTATGGCCAACCCTCTGCTGTTGAAGACTTGAAGTGTTGATTGGACTGGATGGCGGCCAATTCATGAGCATGCCATCTCTAGCTGCCTGCACCTCAATTAATTGTGTTGTCCTACCACCTACGTATCGGGTGGCGGAAAACCAACCGTGGCTCCGCAAAATATGGAGCATGTTTGGTTCTTAGCTGCAATTTGCCATGATAAAATTTAGCAGTTATAGTTTATTTGGCATGTGTTTGATTTTTGTCACACTTTAGTTAGCCACACTTTATTACATGTATGATTCACTTGTCATAGATTTAACTTTTTTGCCAACTTTTGTCAAAGTTTGGCTTCGCTATTTTAAGCCACACTTTTGTGGCTAACCACACTTTGGCTTGCCAAATTGTGGCTAGAAACCAAACAAGCCCATAGCCTGAATGATTGACCAACTTCCTAGAAAAAGCAACACCAGCAAAGAGGATGACTCGTAGTCCGCCCGTAATCAAGTAAGTGTATGTTTGAACTTGTCTTATGTCAAAGTTTATTAGTGGTTAACATTTGGTCCAAACAATTAGATTGGTTTCTACTTGCGTTTAGTTCAGGCTGCGAAAGATGAGGTTCTCGTGCCATCCTCGCGCAGCCGCTAGGATCCTCACTATCGTCGGTCGTCACCAACTGATCCAGCCCTCCCTCGCCTCGGCACCTGCCCCTAACCAGCAGTCCCAGTAGGTCACGGTGGCGGCGGGCCCCATCCCTCAATGGTGGGCGGGGTTCCTCTACCGTGCGATGCAGTGGAGACCGTATGCCGGGGTAGCAACCCCGGGCGCGTAGATGGCGGCGCAGCACGCTCTGCTGGCTGCGGTGGCGCGAGGTGGAGTGGCGGTTGGGTTGCTTGCGGAGGAGAAGGCGGGGTGGGGCGGCGTTGGTGCTCGGCGATGTCATCTCTGAAGCACGGCTGCAATGGCGTGATGACGTTGTAAGCCCGTCCTCGGTGAAATCTCGGCCGGTGGGTTGCAGCGGCCACTGCCTGCATCGGGTAGATGGTTTGTTGTCCCTGGATAGCGGCCACACAAGCCTTATTGGGTCCAATCTATGTCGGTTGCAGCGGGGTTGGTGAAGACCTTATCTTTATCCAGTGAGGCTTCATGAGAGCGTAGCGTGAAGCTTCACATTTTGGTTGGTGCCATGGGAAATTCCTAAATACAGGTTTCCATGGTATTGACAGTGGTGAAGAAAGTCATGGTCGATGCGATCTGAGGCTTGTAATTATGGAGAGGAGTTTTGGTTGCGATGAAGACTTGCGACACATGTTTTTCTATATGTCTGGTGTTGAGGACTTGCAGCAGCGGCCTTGGCAGGCTGGGACATCAGCAAGAGTGTACATCATTTATTGTGGTGCTTCTCGAGTACTAATTCGTGATATCTAGGATGAAAACCCAAGGTCTATCCTTCACGGGTTGTATCTGGCAATGGCTTTTCCGAAGACATTATTTTGGGAACTCGGTCTTGTTCCAGAGCTTTGAATTTTTTTTTTTGACTGGACGACGACAATGCTTGTGCATTGTTTCCTTCTTAGATGCGTCGCTTTAGAGAACCTCTTTTGCAGTCCGAGTGTTGTCTTTGGTGGTGTTCACAGAGTTGTTATTGCAAGTATTTCATCACTGCGACAGAGTCTTTGTTATTCCTCTCCTTTTTATTTTGTTCTTGGCTATGTGCATTCTTGATGTCTTCAATGTCTTTTCGGCGTAGATGCCAGATGTTATTAGTATCTTCATGATATTACTATATTCCTTTTATCAAGAAATTAAAAGTTTATTAACTTTAACCAACTTCTAGAAAAAAGTAGCAACATTTATGACACTAAATTAATATTGCTAGATTCATCTTGACATGTAGTTCAATAATATAGTAATTTATTGTTACATATATTGCTATTTTGTGTAAAAAAGTCAACTTTGAAAATATTTAAATTCTATAAAAATAAAAATGTACGCTTATTGATTGACGGAGGTAGTAGTCCACAATAGTTGTTCCATGGTACAAAACACTTGGCTTGAGGCCACGTTTTACCACAACTTGCTTAAGAATGTCCTTTTTTTTTTGCTTTATTGTAACAAATGTGCTTTGCTAGATGTTTTGAGCTTCATGTTTCATGCATTGTCACATATAGTTCTTTACTATACATTTCACACTTTTGAGTGACTAATTTTTTCCTTCACACAAATCAGGCAAGATAGTTCAGAAGTTTGGTATGCTTAGACACAAGGCTTCAATCAAACGTGCCTTGTTTTCCTGTAATTCATCTCTAGCGGTGTAGCTTCTTGCAAGATAGTAAGATACTAGTTCAGGAATCAGTGTGAACTGTGAAGTAACATAAAAAAAAAAGGAAATCCGTGTGAAGACCCTTTACTAGGAAAGGAAGATGCCGAACAGCAAAAGGTGGAGATTGACAGTGTTCAGCCTGACATGCTATGCATCTTTTCCTCTTGCGAGCTCCAGACCACTTTCACATGAATTACTTTCAAGACAAGTATGGAACTGCATAGGCACGAAACCGAATCATATTATTTACGGATCAGAAATGATTGATGAGTAAGTACTTGCTTTATTTCCACTTTTTAGGGTTCACAGATATATATAGATGATCTTCGCTCAGTGTCCTTGCTCGTCAGCTCAATACTCCGAAATTATTGTGCAATCAGCGGGGAAGATTGGAGCATTTTTGACGCGAAATAGGAGGAGCTCTCCTTTCGCATTTATATAAGGGGGGAAACTGTACGAAGAGATTGGAGCATTTGAAGTGAGATTTTCCTTTAAGCAAGGTGCTGAAGTGAGTGACCGATGGAAAGGAAAAGAAAAAAAGGGGCTAGGTGATATAAAGAGCACCAAGCCATGCTAAAGCAAAACATGGGCATATATATGTTTGCCTTTGGCCTCTCTTTAGACCAAGTAAGAACCATTCACTTTGTAACAGAAATTTTCAGCAGGAGGCTTCTAGTAAGGACAAGCATCTTTGGTTGGAAGCTGCATGCCATTGCCACCGCTGTCTCTCACTAGACGGGTCGATAAAACAACTTTGTAGATGCGAGGTAACTGCATGTTGTCAGTGGAACACGTACGGTTCCATGGACGTCTCTTTTCTTTTGTTTGCGGGTATGGAGGTATATGCTTGAGGAACACTCGGGTCGCTCTAGGGGCGGCTTGGACGGAACCCTAGCTGCTACTGCCTCCCACCCCCCGTCCTCCACATCTCCCTACCGCTACCTGAGGTCAGTGGCGGACGCACAAAAAATCTGTAGGGTGGGCACACCCCCTAATTTTTTATTTTTCCTGCCCATGTGTGATTAAAATTTACCCAAATGACTAAATATTAATGGTTTTCTAAAAAATAAGGGTGCGCCATGGTCCACCCATCCACCCAGCTGCGTACGCCACTGCCTGAGGTAGCCTGCGGGTAAAGCCCCTCCCGTTGGACGGTGGTGGTGGCGCTCATCTCCGAGCGCGTATGGCGGTGCCGGGGGCCTCCTCCTCCTCCTCCTCCTCCTCCTCCTCCTCCTCCTCGTGTGGTGGGATCTCCGGCTAGAGCTTCACGGTGGCCCCCACTCGATCCCCACTCACACGACTCACACAACCTGGATTCTTTTCTATTTCATAGGAAATCTACTCGATCTACGCGTTCATTTTTTATACATTTTTTTGTGTCAACATTTACATATTGCTTGTAGTCGAGTTAAAGAATATTTCTGTTGTAGATATAGACTACTCATCCTGAAGTTTGAGATTAAAGTTAGGATCAATGACATGATTAGAAGGTGAGATATGGTAACAAATAATCATCAAACTTTCAACAAATCATCAACACATGTCCAAAATTTCCAAAGTGTACGCCCCATCTTTAGGTAAGAAAACATGTGATTTACACATGGACACCATGTATATTTTCTTTTGGATACACGCCTATTGACTATTCATTGGGATACAACATCCGCATAACATATACAAAGTTTCCTAATCCTTTTTTTTGAAAAAAAAGATTCCTAATCCTACTCCCTCCTTTTCCTAGTACGCCACACATTAGGTTTGGTTAAAGTCCAATTTGAATTGTTTGGCTAAATATATAACCTAAAATATAACATCGACCATATGAAATGCACATAATATAAAAATATACTCCCTCCGATCCATATTAATTGACTTCAATATGGACGTATCTAGAACTAAAATGTGTCTATATACATCCATATTAGAGTCAATTAATATGAACCGGAAGGAGTATTAAATTATGATTGCTATAAAAATATTTGAATATTTTAGGGATAAATATTATTTTCTATATAATTAGCTAAACTAAATATATAGACTAATATGAAACAGATGGAGAACATATATTTGAATTAGTGTAAAAATGAGTTTAGCATGAATTTTAAAATCTCACGGGAAACACTTGAGAAACTAATGGCATGTCAGAAACACGATATTTTTGATCTAGCATGTTTCCATGAATGAACGAAAGAACTGCAAAACCTTTAAAAGGGATTTTGTGGAAAAAAAAAGTATTATGCAGACACTAATAAAACCTAAAAGGCCTGGAAACTAAGTTTGTTGTCGAAGAGTTCTCTCTTTGTGATGCTGCCCGAACAGCCCACTAAACTAATAAACTTTCGGATCGGTTTGCCCAAGTGGAAATATTTCTTGCAGGCCCGTCAGCCGTTGGGCACTATTGGCCCAATCTCCTGGAGTGTAGCCCAAATTTAGAGTCGATACATTTCTCTAGCAGTCATGTTTGGTTTGAATATAGTAGTGGATACCAATTCATTTTTAAAACGCTATCAATATGTACATCTACTCGTTGATTTGATTTGCTACTGGTTTACATAGTCATAGAAAAAATGTCGAAGATCTTGCTCCCACATAAATTGATCTAGTTCTCACATGATTAAACTTTTGAGTTGTCACCCGTCACACCTTGTCATCGAGCACCATCTCTTCTGATTAGGCATAAACAAATTCACTCTCTGATAAGCATGTAAGAACTTTTCCATTCATTAATTAAGTGCAGGACATGAGCTAGCTAGCGAACAAGCCTGACAACACTGGAATATGTATCTGGATCACAATGAGCATATTATGTCATGCAATGATTGTGATTAGCTTGTTCCTTTGGACACAAAACACATGCAAATAAGCATGATATCGTAATCATTTTATTTCTTAAGCATACATGTTGTTATCCATCTTTGTGTCTTCCTCACGGAGCTTTTGATGGACACAAAGTTTCCATTGTGAAATTAAGTGATCTAATGGATGCATAGGGTCCCATTTGGATTCCAGTGTCTTTCAGTTATCTGTCCCTAAATATTTTTCTTACCTTCTCAACAAACATAATGCTCTTACCTTTTTACTCGTTGATGCTTTTGATTTACAGGTCATGGGTCCATTTTGCAATGGGAGCCTTGATTGGGCTAATTGCCAGAAATGCAACTGAACGTGACCCATGAGAGCAACCCCACCTCCTTAATGCGGCAAAGTTAATATGCACCCATGGGTCCTTAAAAAGGTTTGTACACCTGTGTGGTGGTGCTTTGAGCAACTATGGCTGAAACATGCAGGCCACTATCCCCGGCTGATCATGCACAGCCGGCCAGATGGCAGCAAGTGCAATCACATCTATGCAAGTCCTTATCCGGCGCATGGCTGATTACAGTCAAGAATATGCACCTAGCTGCATGATGAATTGTGGCCATACGTAGCATTTTACTCTAAAGTTTGGCGCTAAGTTTGTTTCTGAAAATTGTATCAAATATTCAAGCGCGTTCGAGTTTCTTGCAAAAATGGCGAGCTCTTTTCAGGTAACAACGACAGTGTTTAGTTAATAATAAAAAAGTTTCTACAATTTGATTCGTCACAGGTTTAATTCTGAAAAAAATAATTTTCTGACAAGACAATACTCAAAACAATGAAAGCTCAGACTCATTTGTCATGTCCAATTATCAGAGAAGGAGGTGCACTCTATTATGGCACTTGTCAGTCTCTTGATGATCATAGTAGCGACTCACGAATGTTTTACCCATCTTAGCAACTTACAAGTCATCAGTAACAACTAACAAGAGTTCAACCATGCATGTTGGTAAACAACTAGTTTGTAAACCTATTTAAACACTAAGAAAGCTCTATTCTGATAACAAACTTTTCGATTTTGAAGTGAATTGAAATATTTTATTTCTCTTCTGCATTATATATGCAATTAATACCTAAATATTTCAACGAATGATTCAACACTTTGACTTATGGCGAATCAGGCAGTTCCAACATGTCATAAGTATTTACTTTTTCATAAATCACTACTGCAAAAAAGGATGGATGTGATTATAACACCGATGTCTAATGGATATCCACTTCACTCTCCAAAATTGAGTGCTACTACAGGTTGTTTGACAACATCAACAAACATATTTTTAATTAACCATTCATCTTAATAATGGCGCACTATATCTGTTGAGCCGCATTTTGTTGACGAGATGGAAATATAGTGACATATGAATACACCAAGAAATATCAAGCAAAGTTTTTGCTGTAGACAATGTAACTTCAGCTAAGACCTTTTTAATATTGTTACTTTTTTTTTCTATATATCGATACTAAAGCGACATAGATAAGATGGATATTAAATGGTAATCAAATAATATACAAGGAGCATCGGTGAAACTGAAAATGCATAGATGCCGCATAGGGGAGAAGGCGTGAAATGAGTTTAAAATAATTCCTGATTTGGCTTAATTGTAGCGAAGAATATTTAAATTACTTTGTTTTTTCAAGCATAAATATGCTAGGCTCACCAAGTGCACCAACAGCCTATGCCTACAAGATAGAAATGTTATACACAAAGCTACGACCGTATCTGTATATGGTCCTATTTTCACCGTGTTGAGGCTGTTGGGAGTTGATAGACTTCATGTACAATCACTTGGAGATGGTACCACGGGATATGTTCAGCCAATTCATGGGTCTTTCAATACGGTACGTTTGTGCTGAATAAGTGCATCATGTGATACCTCTATTGTTTTGACGTAGTTTTGTATACGTTTATTTTGTAATTTTTGCAAGACAATCAAATTAAAACTTTCCAATAACAATAGCTGCGCAGATCAACCTATGCAGATCCCAGGGTTTTCCCCTTTTGAAAAATTATATAATTATATGCTCCTCTCTAGAATCATGCAGCTGTCATGCGGTTCCAAACGGGTCTATTTCTTCAGCAACCCTCCGAAAACACTCATCATTTGAATAATACCAAACAAATGGCAGCTAGCAAGCTAGGTAACGATTTCGTATCTGTCATGTTGATCCATCAACATTGCATTATGATTCCTCCTAATCATGCATATCACAACTCTACTATTCAGACTGCCCACTTGAATGATCACAATATCCTATGTATTCACTTGTACATATATACCCATGGCTGCCCACGGATCAGATGATGCTGTGAGGCCTATCATTTTCGACTTCGTTCCCTAGCTACTTTGCTTGCCGACCAGGCACAACAAGTCACCATCTCCTCTAGTCTTAAATAGGGAAGAGAACGTTTGCATGCACCTGCAATTTGTACACAGGCATATGCATGCTTCCAATTAATTATGCAAATGTTAATGTGCATTGACATGTTGGGGCAGGAGGATCATTGCAACCCACTTGTGCTTTTGAATTGTCACGGGTGGACTGTGTCGTGTTTTAATGGGGAAGACCTGGTTCACTTGACCACTAGGTGTCACAGCTTAACGCTTAACTGGCGATGCCTTCTATGCACTATGTTTATATTTGAAGGGCTATTTAATTTAAAGGATTTTTATATGAACTTAAGATGATCGGAATTCTTAGAATCTTTTTTATAAGAACTGTTAGATTCGTAGGATTTCATCCTACATTTATATTTTCCTAATGATTCTTGTCACTTGTTTGAAAGAAATTATTGCGTCTACTCTCAGACCTCTTGGGAATACATTTCGTTTTTCCTATGATGCAGCCAGACAAAATAAAACTAGTAAGCCTTATATCCTTGTGAAATCTAGTGAGCCTTGAATTAGCATGACATTGCAATGTTGCGTTTTTTTTGTGTGTGTTTCTGCATTTTGCGAATCAAAGAAGACCCAACGTCGAATTAGTGAAATCTACGATTGCAAGCTGCTTCATTTCTTTTTTGGGATATAAATCAGGTGTAGTTGCCTTGGTGCCATTGGCAAAATTTGTGCGGGGACGATGTTTAGCCGACTGATGTGCCACGGTCAGCTGCATCATCAGCGAAAGAAGTCGTTATATCGAATTTCATGGGGACCTATTTCCTCCTCTCGCCCCCGCGTGGCGAAGGGGACAAACATTAGATAGCCGCCGCCACCCCCACCCTCCTTCCTCCTCCCGCTGCCGCCATGGGGTGCGTCCGGGCTCTGCCTGGTCGTTGCCGGCGACAGCGGGGCCTGCTCGTCCCCTGGCGTGGTGGATCGGCGCAACAAGGATCCTCCCCGGTTGGGTGTGGTGCACTCGCCTGGCACCACGGCGTGATGGCTGCTCGATGCGCGGCAGCGTGAGCGGCGGCGCGACTAGGTCATCAGTGGCGCGGTGGACAACGACCTGGGCGTCGGTCTGGGCGGCGTTCTGGTGATGGTGGTGGTGGCCGCTGGCGGCGGGCCATGCCGGCTGTGGAGATGCGAGGTGGGACGGACTAGATGGGTGTAAGCCCTAGGTCGGTCTTCTCCTTTCCCTCTCCGTGATCTTGGTTGTCGCTCGTGGAGAGTCGGCCGGTTGCAAGGCATCTCGCCGCGTTGCCTCGATTGGCCTAGGATGGTCGGCGGCACTGGGCCCTGTAATATCCCAGGATTGGGGGTTACAAAAAGAGAGGAAACAGATGTGTGCATTGCATTCATGCATATAAAATCCGGGGAATTTTCGCGCTTTTATTTAAAACCTTCAAAGTGATCGAGGTTTCTCTTACGTCGGTGGAATTGAATCAGGTCATCGACATGGGTGCGATAAACTTCGGCATGACCCTCGATGATTTCTTTTGTTTTGGGACGAAACAATTCAAATGTGAACTTTTGAAATTCAACTTTGATTTGAAATCATACAAGTAATTCATGATTATTGAATTATTAAGCATAAATGGAAATTGAATTATAAATATTAAGGAAATAGAGTTGCAAATAAAGAATGAAATTCTTTATTATCTATATGATATAAATATTCACAAGTCTTCTTATAAAGAGTAACATGGAAGTTTAAAGTAAACAAAACGAATACTTAGTTATAAAGAGGATACAAGCATAAGGAGGAAATTAAGTTTATTACATAACCGCAAGTACAAAGTCTTTACATGATTCAGGAATCAAAAAGAATATTACAGAAGAATAGAAAATAAAAACACTAAAGTAATCCCTAACTATTTCTTCATCTTCTATCTTCTTCTTCTTCTGTTCTTAACTTGTATTCCTGCAAAAATAAAATAACTAAAAAAAAGATTTTGGTTAGTGATTACTCTCAGGTTTTGGCATAGTGTTGCTATGCTGAACTCATCATTGAGTAGATAATTTAGAGGCCAAATTTGTAGTATTTGTTCTTATCAGCAAATCTTGGCCTCAGGCTCATGCATCATGGGCAGGGTCAAGTTAACACTTGGCATCGTCAAAAATAAAGTACATCTAAGGATAATATCAAGCCAACGGAGCTGATCCACAACTAGAAATATCTTCACAGGGAAACTTGAACCAGGGAGGGTCCCACATGTAAGCAGCTGCAAGCAGCTCACACACACATGCAATCTGGTGTGTTGTCAACACAGCAACAACAGCAAAAAGGTAGATAAAATAAGCCAACCAGCCGCAGCTGAGCTGCTAGCCAACTCTTCACATAGTTCTCCACAACAAACCACACCGTATCCACCCAAGAACACAATCAGTTCATCCACGGTTCCTCACCAAAAATATTACAGCCATGATGGTTACATAGATACAACCACTGGTCAAGACAACGATAAGGAAGAGGAGTAGTTCCGGAAGGGGGCAAGATCAACTTGATTAGATCAAGAAATGAGAAGAGGAACATGCCAACAACCACCGATAACGACTGATCAAGATTCACCATCGAACAACTTCACCACAAGTTAGTCCACTCTGCTACTGACAGAGTTAATCTTCTCGAGTTTAGTTCAAATAATTTTGGTGGGGAACACTCTCGGATTTGCATACAAATGGTATGCTAATCTCATCACGAGAAGAAGAAAAGCCAACAAATCCAAATACCCTTCCACTAGATCTTGACTAGGAGGATAGAAGGATTATTTTCTCTTAGTCTTGAATAGAAGTGCTATTCAAATTCATCACGAGAGAACTTAAGGCACATGAGTATCTGTTCTTATTATCCAACAATGCCTCAGCCTTTGCATCATCGGCTAAAACAAGCACCGATCTGTCCATTCAAATTAACTCAAGCATCATTAAGAGCTTGGGATGGACATTTAGCATCATTTAATCATACAGCTACGATCCATGTCTATTTCCTATTTTACACAAGCACAACAGCACCAGGTCTCACTCTAACAGATTCCTACCTTGTGCACACTCATCGAGGCACCACAGGGTAGATATGTTGGTAAGAAGCACATGGGCACTTATGCAAAAGAAGAAAAGACAGTAAATCAAAGCTACCAAATTATCAGCATAAATATAAGCCAGCCATCAAGTCATGCCATGAACTGGAAACAACTTATTCCTGTTAAGCACATAATAAATATCAGATGCTTAATGGATCATCTTGATTCTGCAGCTAGGCTACACTAATATGCACACAAGCTCATAGCAAGTCATCAATTAACTGAATGTAAGCATTCGGTTTAGGCAAAATTAAGGTACCACTTGGATTTCATGTGTTGGGGATGATTAATCATCCAAATGGAGGCAACATATGAAGCGAGTGCACATATTAGTAATTAAGAATGGAAGTAACTCAAGCCATGCACCACAGAGCAAATAATAATCACACTAGTTACCGGGACATGATTAACTAGACAAAAATGTAGTTTCAATTCAATACCGAGCACCGAGAATACCAAGCGGTAATTGTGCAGCACCTCACGAGGCCCATACTATGACCATTAACGAGAGAAGGGTGGAGTTTAGCTCACGGTATTGTAGAGGAGGAAGACAAAGTAGTCGACGCGCCGGGGTTGCATCAGCGATACCGTCCAACCGGCGTCGAGGATGAAGTAGTCGTAACAGCAGCAACATATCACCAGTACATCAACAACACCTCACCGCAGCTCCACCACCACTATCGCCGCATCACTTGCAGCGGAGGTAATACAACCTCAACCATCGGGAGCAGGCCGTAGCGAGCCCTACTGCTACCGTCCTGCTAGCGCCAAGTAGAAATCTTGGAGGATGACGAGGAAGCCGTGCTCGTCGTCGAGAAGCAGCCGGGGACAGCAACTGGAGCCATCAGCGACCTAGCCACAGCTAGGGTTGCCGTGGGATGCGCGTGCGGGGGCAGGGACGAAGTTGTGGGCCGAGGGGGCCAATGAAGAAGTCCGTGGCGGCGCCAGCCGCCAGGACGGCAGGCGATGGTGCCTGCCGAAGCCAGCGACGACCAGACTCGTCGGCAACAGTTAGGGTTCCGAGGTTGGGCGCGCGCGCAAGAGGCGACCATACTCAAATCGGGATGGGGAAGAGGTAGAGTAAGTCGAGGCGGAGCAAAGCCCCATCTCTCCGACGCCGGGAGGTGCCGGTGATGGCCGGGGAAAATCAGTGAGGCGGCAGGCGGGCCATGGGAGCGTTCGAGTGCGTGAAAGATGTGAGGAGGAGAGGACGACGAGAGAGAGAGGGGTGGGTCGTTCGGGACTAATCGACCCAGGCAGTTTGACTCGGTCGGTTGATCCATTTGGATCCGTTGGGCTCAGCCCAACTAGTTTATTTTTTTTCTTTCTTTGGCTTATTTTCTTTTAAGAGATATATTTAATCAAAGAAAGATATAATCAAAATCCAATTAGAAATATTCTTGACAAAAGAAAATTCTTAAACAGAATAAATAACAACAAACCATTTAAAGTCTAAAAGAAAATAATACGAAATTTTATCTTAAACTATTAAAACCTATACACTAACCATGTAATCCTCTTGTTTCTATTCTTCACATAAATAAATGTTAAATATTACTTTGCATTAAAAGGCCATATGAAACAAAAATTATTTCTTGATAATTATGTTTAATCATATGAAAACCCTAATTGATCCTTACTTCAACTATTAATTATATTAAAGAAAAACACTAAACCCTAATTCCATTATACATAAAATAGTAGTTCATAATTTCATGTGAAACCTAAAACCCTAATTCCATTTAGGAACCCTAGCTCCACTACTTCATGTGAACCCTAAATTACATCCAACCTAAAACCTAGGTTAGAAAAACATGTGATCACATTACTTTCTTTGGACTTATAAAATCACAATTAACAATTGAGTATCCAATCTAGTTCACATACAATGTAGAAGCCCTATCACTGATAATTTAGTATTCCATGTATGCCTACCATCAGACCTAGATGATCAAGTAGGGTCAATCAAGTTTAAACCCTAGTTCCCATCCTTAGAGATATCAACCTTAATTAACCTTGGTTAGCATCACACCATCGTGATGAACTTCAATAGCAACCATACAAAAATTGTGCATCCTATTCCATACACACTAAACCTATCCGTGTGAAATAATTATTAATCATCCTATTTAGGAGCCAATCATTCCTTACTTAATAGAACCAACAGTAAGACCTAGATGAAAGAACATTTCATGATCTCTGAATTTTGTGTGTTTGTTAACAACACCGGTGACAATTTAACCGTGTGCTAAGTGGTTTACAGTTAGGGAAAAGATACCACGGAAAATCTCGACCCACTCAAAAAGGAAGAAAAGAAAAGAAGGAAGAAGCTGTCTCCTGGCCGTGGCCGGCACTGCCGGCAACTCCGGGCCGGCATCGCCGGTGTGCACACCCGGCACTGCCGGGCATCTTTGGCCCGGCGACCGCCGGCCTATCTGTCGGTCTGCTGTATCAGAAAAGTGGCCGGCACTGCCGGCGTCTCAAGGCCGGCACTGCCGGCGTTTCTCCTCCAACGGGCAGAAAAGTAGGTGGGGTATATATACCCCCCTTCACTTACCTTGGAAGGTTGCTCAAACCCTAAGAACTTCACCCTCCATTGCTTGAGCCACCAAGAACACCAAAATCGCCGGATCTCCTCCCTCAACCAACCAAATCACTTGTGCTTTGGAGAATCGAAGGAGAAGACCCCGATCTACATCCTCACCGAAGCGTTCTTCATTTCCCCTCTTATGCTTGAGGGCCCCCTTGCTAGTGTTCCTCTTTGGATCCCTAGTTGTTGTTGTTGATGTATGCTTGTTGATTTGTTGTGTTGTTACAGATTTGGGAGCCTCCAATTTGGTTGTGGATGTGTGCCCCAAGAACTTTGTAAAGGCCCGGTTTCCGCCTCGAGGAAATCCCTTAGTGGAAGTGGGCTAGGCCTTCGTGGCGTTGCTCACGGGAGATCCGAGTGAAGCACTGCGTGGCTGTTGGTTTGGCTTGCGTAGCAACCACACTCCTCCAAACGTAGACGTACCTTCTTGCAAAGGAAGGGAACTACGGGAATCATCTCCGTGTCATCGCGTGCTCCACTCTCGGTTACCTCTATCCCACTCTATCTACTATTGCGTTGCTATACCTTGCTTAGTTGATATCCTTGTCATATAGGTAAATTCACTTAGTTGCATATCTAGAGAATTTACCTTTCGAGTCAAGCCTAAATTGAAAAAGAACTAAAAATTGGTTAGCACCTATTCACCCCCCCCCCCTCTAGGTGCGGCATACGATCCTTTCAATTGGTATCGAGCCTCGGCTCTTATTTCGGAGCTTAACCGCCTAAGAGTATGCTCGGACGAGGAGCCCTCGGTAGGGGCCGCCAAGTCGGTCTCCGTGGAAGACTTCAATTTATTGAAGTCCTCCATGGAAGCCCAAATGGAAAGCATGAAAAAGATGATTGCCGAGCTTTTGGCTCCGGCCCTTCCCAAGGCTCCTAGTGTAGAGGTAAAAGACACGGGTGTGTTAGATGATGGAGAGGCTTCGGACTTACCCTCATCTACCAAACCCGTGGATGGTGATAACTTAAACACTATCAAATCTACAAGTGCATCTCCTAGGGGAACTAGTGGAGGTGAAAGCTACAATCGAGTAGCTCCACCTTTCCTATCTCCCGATATACCGGTTCCCCTTCCACATTTAAACATTCGGGGTGACCCACCTAAGTTTTCCGTTTATAATTTCGATACTTGGCAATTTGAGTTTCGCTCTCATGTTTGTAGTGCCTCCAATGAACTATGGAGAATCATCTTGGAGGGCTTCAAGCCATACAACCCCGACAAGTTGACTAGAAGAGAAGCCGTTGATAGTCAACTCAACAACACCGCCCTTCACATGATTCAAACTAGTGTGGGGACTCCGGAATTGCATCGTGTCCGGAACTACACCACCGCCAAGGAAGCTTGGGACGGCTTGGCCGCTAGTTGCATTGGAAGTGAGAGCACAAGGAGGAACAAGTATAATGCTCTTAAGAATAAAGCCGAAGGATTCTTGAGGCTACCGGATGAAGATCATGAACTCATGTATGGAAGACTTGTCACGGTTGCCGATGCCTTCTGGCTTATTGATGCCACCCACATCAATGACTCTTGGATCAAGGAGAAGTACATTGAATGCATGATGCCATTTGCTCCCATTGATGTCAAGACTCTTGTGGGAAGGGAATGCTATTCCTCTCTCACCTCTCAACAAGTCGTGCACGAGATGCAAGCTCTCAAGGTGCTTGAAGAAACCTCTCATGATTCTCGCAATCGTGCTCTTGGAATGGCAAAAGGTTCCAATCTTGCCTTGATGGTCAACTCCGGTGAAGAAGTGATTCCTCAAGAATCTTATAGGGCATCTTGGAGTATGTCCTATCCGGAAGATTTGCAATGCCACTACCATGATCACATGGCCTTCCATGCAAAATCCTTTTGGGTTGATCCCTCCAAGGCCAAGGAAGACAACATCAAGAGGAACAACAAAAGTGGTTTCACTAGCTTTGGTCCAAAGACAAGATCTTGCTACAATTGTGATGACAAGCGCCACTTCATTGCCGAATGCCCCTATGAAAATAGAGAGCTTCATAATGGAAGGCTCATTCCCAAGGACAAGAGCAAGGACACCAAGGGCAAGTATTCAAAAGCCCCCAACAAGAAGTTCTACAACAACAAGACCAAGAAGGGCAAGAGGCCCTCAAGAGTTGTGCTAGTTACAAGGGAAGAATATTCATCCGATGAAGTTGAAAGTTCTAGTGGTGATGAAGATGAAGAAAGCTCAAAGGAATTGGCCGCCATCGTCACCACCAACATACCCTCTTCATCTCTCTTTGAATCTCCCAATGAGAACCCTCCTATCAAGAATGCACATTGCTTCATGGCAAGGTCCTCCTTGGACACATCTATCGTGCTATTAACTCAAGAAGAGTATACCTCCGGTGATGATGATGTTGATGATGAAGAAGATGCATCCTCCAATGGATTGGTCGCTCTTGCCTCCCTCTCCACTAATTCTTCATCACCAAGTGAATCCCCCAATGAGGTCATCCTTGTGGAGGAAGAAAGTTGCCTCATGGCTAAATCCTCCGAGGTATCATCTCCTAACCCCTCTATGCCTAACATATCTAGTGAACTAGGGGTTGATGATGCTAGTCTAAAAGTGAAACAAGAAATGCTTGATTTTGATGATTTCATTCTCAACCTACAAGGTAACACTAAAAAGCATGTTTCAAACCTCATGATTCGTTTAGCTCAACAAAGTGCTATGCTTGAGAAAAAGGGTCAAATAGAGAGAGAAGACTCTCTCGAAATCCATGCTCTCAAAAATGCTCTTGGGGAATGTCAAGAAACCATAGCTTCTCTTGAAGAGAGGTTAGAAAATATTGAAGAGCCTCAAGATAAAATTAACAAGCTCACTAAAGCTAGAGATCTTGCTAGGGCTAAGAATAAAGTGTTTACAAATGAAAAGGCCCAATTTGGGGTTGATCATGAGAAACTAGTGAAGGATCTAGATGAACTAGACAAAGCTCACAAAGCTTTGAAGAGTGAATACACTCTCCTATCCAAGTCGTTTGAGCAACTTAAAATTAGGCTTGCTACATATGATGTGCCTAGTTCCTCTACTCCTCTATGTGATCATGCAAACATTGTTGAGGAAAATGCTAGGTTGAAGGATGAACTTGCTAAGGCCTCCTCTCCCCAAAGTAAACTTTCTTTGGATGATCTTTTGAGTAAGCAAAGATCAAACAATGGGAAGGAGGGCCTTGGTTTTAATGCCAAGGCAAAGAAGGCAAACAAGCAAAAGGCCAAGCCCGCACAAGAAAAGAAGAAAGTCGTCACTAATGGTGAAGCCTCCAAGGGCAAAACCATGAATGATGATGATGCGGGAATTGCTAACCCTCACTATGTTTTATTTAAAGATTATTATGGTGATGTTTATGCTAAATATGTTGGCCCATATGATGGTTATGTTGCTTGGTCTATTTGGGTCCCAAAGACCCTTGTTGCTAACAAAAGAGGACCCATTGCAAAATGGGTACCTAAATCCAAGAATTGATCTCATGTAGGACTATGCCACCGGAGGTTCAAAATGGGTACTTGATAGTGGATGTACAAGTCATATGACCGGCGGCAAGAACCTCGTCAAGGAGTTGAGGCCTAACATTAATGATATCACCGTCTCCTTTGGCGATAATTCTACATCCGAGGTATTGGGTTTTGGCAAGGTTGTGGTTGCACACAACATTACTCTTGTGGATGTCATGCTTGTCAAAACCCTTGGTTACAATTTGCTTTCCGTTTCCGCCCTTGGCAAGATGGGTTTCGCCGTCTTTATTGATAATGATATTGTGGTCCTCTTGTGGAGCAAGACTCTAAAAGTCGCATTCGTTGGGTATCGCGAACACAACTTGTATGTGGTGGACTTTTCGGGGACCACCACGTCAAGTGCGATGTGCCTATTCGGAAAGGCGGACGTGGGTTGGTTGTGGCATCGCCGCCTAGCCCATGTCAACATGAGAACTTTGCAAAGTCTTCACAAGGGGAACCATATTGTGGGACTAATGGAAAATGTGTCTTTTGCCAAAGATCGTGTTTGTAGGGCTTGTGTTGAAGGCAAAATGCATGACTCTCCGCATCCAAGCAAGACCATTATCTCTTCCAAGAGGATCTTGGAGCTCCTTCATGTGGATCTCTTTGGTCCCGTTACTCATGCAAGTCTTGGTGCGAAGAAACATTGCTTGGTGATTGTCGATGACTACTTAAGATACACTTGGGTCTACTTTCTCAAGACGAAAGATGAGACTCAACAAATTTTCATTGACTTTGCTACCGAGGTGCAACGCCAACACAACCTCCTCATTATGGCAATAAGAAGTGACAACGGCTCCGAGTTCAAGAACTACACACTCAATGATTTTCTTAGTGATGAGGGGATTCGTCATCAATATTCCGCTGCTTACACCCCTCAACAAAATGGTGTTGCGGAGAGGAAGAACCGGACTCTTATGGATATGGCAAGGTCTATGATGGCGGAGTATAAATCCCGCTATAACTTTTGGGCCGAAGCCATCTCCACCGCCTGTCACTCCTCCAACCGGCTCTATCTCCGCAAGGGCTTGAACAAGACTCCATATGAAATACTCACCGGGAACAAGCCTAATATCTCATACTTCAAGGTGTTCGGGTGTAAGTGTTTCTACAAAATCAAAGGAGTTCGTTTATCTAAATTCGCTCCTAAAGCTTTGGAGGGTATATTTGTTGGTTACGGTGCCGAATCTCACACTTATAGAATCTTTGATGTATCCTCCGGGATTATCATTGAATCTTGTAGTGTGAAGTTCGAAGAAAATGATGGCTCCCAAGTGGGGCAAGTTGATGTTTGTGCAGGTGATGAAATACCTCAAGATGCCATAGTAAGAATGGGTGTGGGATTTTTCCGCCCCATTGAGGGACACGGTGTGGCGTCTCGGGAAGAACTATGCTCTACCACGGTGGAGCCCTCATCTTCTCAACATCAACAAACCTTACCTAGTGAAGCAAATGATGCACCAACCCAAGAACAAGAACAAGACTCTCCCTCTTATGTGCAAGATCAAGGACAAGATCAAGGTCAAGATCAACCTATCACTCACAATGCCTCCAATGAGGAACCAATCAACTCTTGCCCTTCTCCGAACATTGTTCAAGATCAAGCACATGAGATTGAGCAACCCCAAGCAATTGAGGAAGCTCAAGTTCAAGGTCAAGACGGGGACCCAAATGATCAAGTTGATCAAGTGACACCTCCAAGGCCTAGAAAGACCAAGGAGGAGATCGAGGCCCGTCGTCTAGCAAGAAGAGATAGGAACCTCGAGCTACGTGGACACACTCATGACAAGGTTCTTGGTGATGTTAGGGCAAAGGTTTCCACAAGAAGGCAATTGGCGAACTTTAGCCATCATCATGCTTATATCTCCTTAGTGGAACCCAAGAAAGTATTTGAAGCCCTTGAAGATTCGGATTGGTTGGAAGCTATGCATGAAGAACTCAACAACTTCAAGCGCAACAAAGTGTGGACTCTAGTAAAGAAGCCTAAGGAGTGCCGCAATGTTATAGGCACTAAATGGATTTTCAAGAACAAGCAAGATGAGTTTGGAAATGTTGTGAGGAACAAGGCAAGATTGGTGGCTCAAGGGTTCTCTCAAGTTGAGGGTATTGACTTTGGAGAAACCTATGCTCCCGTGGCTCGCCTTGAGTCCATCTGTATCCTTCTTGCTTATGCTTCGCATCATAACTTTAAGTTACAACAAATGGATGTGAAAAGTGCTTTTCTTAATGGTCCTTTGCATGAAGAGGTTTATGTTAAGCAACCCCGGGGTTCGAGGATCTCAACTTTCCTAACCATGTCTACAAGCTTGATAAAGCACTTTATGGTCTCAAACAAGCTCCTAGAGCTTGGTACGAGCACCTTAAGGAATTGTTGGTAGACCGTGGGTTCGATGTTGGGCTAATCGACCCCACTCTTTTTACTAAGAGGGTCAATGGGGAGCTTTTCGTTTGCCAATTATATGTTGATGATATTATATTTGGATCTACTAACAAAGCTTTCAATGATGAATTTTCAAAGCTTATGACCGATAGGTTTGAGATGTCTATGATGGGAGAGATGAAGTTCTTCCTTGGTTTTGAGATCAAGCAATTGAGGGAAGGAACCTTCATCAACCAAGCAAAATATCTCCAAGACATGCTCAAGAGGTTCAAGATGACCGAGATGAAGGGTGTGGCCACTCCTATGGTTACCAAATGTCATCTTGCACTTGATCCCAATGGTAAAGAGGTGGATCAAAAGGTATATCGCTCCATGATTGGATCCTTGCTTTACCTTTGTGCATCTAGACCGGACATAGTGTTGAGTGTTGGTGTGTGTGCAAGGTATCAAGCTTCTCCTAAAGAGAGCCACATGATGGCTCTCAAAAGAATCTTTCGATATTTGGTTGATACCCCAAGATATGGTATTTGGTACCCCAAAGGCTCAAGTTTTATTCTCAATGGTTATACCGATGCGGATTGGGCGGGTGATAAGGATGATAGGAAATCAACTTCCGGGGCTTGCCAATTCCTTGGTAGGTCCTTGGTGTGTTGGTCTTCTAAGAAGCAAAATTGTATATCTCTCTCCACCGCCGAAGCCGAATATGTTGCCGCCGCAAGTGGATGCACTCAATTGTTATGGATGAGGCAAACTTTAAAGGAATACGGTGTCATTTGTGACAAAGTGCCTCTATTATGTGACAATGAAAGTGCCATCAAGATTGCCTATAATCCGGTGCAACATTCAAGAACGAAGCATATTGAGATCCGGAATCATTTCATTAGGGATCATGTTGCCCGGGGTGATATTGTGCTTATCTATGTTCCTACCAAAGATCAGCTTGCCGATATATTCACGAAGCCTCTTGATGAAGCAAGGTTCTCTTATTTGAGGAATGAGCTAAATATCATTGATTCAAGGAGTATAGCTTGACCATCTTGCAAACACACTTACGTCTCAAAACTTTATTTGGTTTAGATGTGGGCATGGAAATAGGGGGAGTGCGGTTTAAATTATTGAGCTATCCCTCCCCCCATAATGCCAACATTAATGATTTCATTCTCGTTATATCATATGTTGATATGTGAGCTTAAATGATGAGTATTGGTTTGGACCCTAGATATATCTTCGCGGTGCCATACCATAACACTCATATATGGTGGCCTAGGCCACCACACTCTTCTTCGTGAAGAGTTGGAGTTGTTTGGATTTTCATTGGATCTTTTTGACATCTCCTTGTTTATGGGAAATCACTCATTTTTGGCCTTCATTTGATTTATTTGCAAAAATGAGTGATCATGTACCATCTCACAGTTTGGCGTATCTATCCTAAGCCTCACCTTTCCTAAATAAACCATATCTATCTCCATACTCTAAAACTCCGCAATCTTTTTGAGGGTTTTTGGGCTGTGGGCAGGGTTGGCGGCACTGCCGGCGCTTTCCCACCGGGCACTGCCGGCCGCGCCGGCACCGCCGGCCTCGGCTCGGCGGCACCGCCGCTGCGGGCGTGGGTTAAGTTGAGGGCCCGCGGGGGAGTTAGGGCAACTGCTCCTCTCTTCCCCGGCCGCGAGTCCTCTCCTCCCACTCGACCCCGGCCGCCGCCGCCGTCGCCCTCGCTCCTCCGGCCCGCCGTCCCGGGCTCTCCTTCCTCCTCTGGTCGGTTGATCCGGGCAGGGCCCTCCTCCCCTCCATGGCTTCCTCCTCCGGTTAGTCTCCCTCCTCTCTCTCCCTCTCTAGATTGGGTTGACCTCTCTAGAAGAAAGATGGGTGGACGATTCTTGCCGTAAGTTTTGCCATAGAGGTGGATAACCTTGTGCATGGTTGTGTGAAAGTTTGAGGAACAATGTTTGAGTCTAGAGCAGATCTGGCGTTTTTCCCTGTCGACCGGCACTGCCGCCCCCTCACCACCGGCACTGCCGGTTGGGCCGGCACTGCCGCCCTTGTCTCACCGGCACTGCCGGTCGGGCCGGCACTGCCGCCCGTACCTCCCCGGCACTGCCGGCGAAGCTGTGCCCGCGATCCTCTTTAGCCTTTTTCTTGTTGTATCTTAAACATATCATTCATCATGCCTTGTTTATCAAGATTGCCTTGTTTTAGTGTACCTTATCATATGCTATTCCTATCCTTTGCTCTCACAGGTGCAGGTGGTTCTCATCGCTCTAGCTCGGGCAAACGGGCGATACCTAGTGACTTTGACGCCGAAATTCCATCTCTGAAGAAGTCATCTCATCGGGAGAGGAACTCCGCTCCGGCTGAACCTCGTGCTAACCTTCTCCGGAGGTTGAGAGGCATGCCCATTGGGAAGTGGCCAGATAATGAGTATGCTCGGTTGCGTCAGTCCAACGCTTACACCTCTCCCAAGGGCACCAATTGCTCGCTCTGTTCCGGACTAAGTATCAAGAGAAGACCTTTGATGATCTCTATGCAAATGCCACTTATAAAGTTGCTCCTATGCATCACATCAACTTTGCTCACATGGATAAACACGCCAACTACTTTGTCGAAGCTCGAGATATTTGTGAGCAGTTTGGTCTTGTTCCTCCGATGAAGTTTCAAGCATCCTTACCGTGTGGAGGTGATTGGGCAATTCTTTGCCACGGTTTATGTTGACAATGATGATGCCAAGACTATGACTTGGATGACAGAAGGTCGCATGTTGCATGGCACTTGGGACCAATTTGCGGCTTGTCTTGGTTATCCGGTGCTCACTGGCAATGAAGATGGATACTTTAGAGCCCACAACACTCCCAAGCCCGTTGAGAAGGCTCTCCTTGCTGATCTTTATCTTGAAGGAGAAGTGGTATATGGTTCTCAGAAATTCCTCCGCCCGGTGTATGACATTCTTCTCCGCATTTACCGAGAGGTCCTTAATCCCAAGGTTGGCTGCGTTGATCAGATCTATGGATACCTTGGGAACTTGTTGCTCCTTTCTCACCAACACCGTGACACCGGTATGCAGCTTGATGTGATGGATTTTCTGTGGAATGAGTTTTGGGCTTGCATAATGGCTCGCAAGGCCCCTGTGTTTGCTCCCTACTTCATGTTCTTCATATGCTCTCGTTGGGACAATGCTGGATATGGCAGGCTCACTCGATGAGGTTAACCTTCTACCTCACAAGGCTAAGGATCTCAAGGTCAAGACTCACGACAATCCTCCTCGTCTTCCCAATGATGAGGATTCTGCCGAAGAAGAAGACTCGATTTTGAGTTGGCACCTCCTGCCGACAATGGCTGGTTTGCTCGCATAGAGGCCAAGTTGGCCAAGATGTTCCGCCTCAAGTCCGACATCAACGAGCGTCGCATGTCGGGCTCATAGGGAGCGGAAAATGGACGAGGAGGAACACAAAGCTCATCATGCGCAAGTTGGATATTCCCGTTGAAAGTGGATCCGAGGAGGTCATCACTCCTGAAGAAGAATGGCTCTCCAAGCATGGCAATGTGACTGAGTTTGAACAGCTTGGTCTTCCCGGTCCCTCTCGCCGTCGGCACCCTCCTAGTGATGATGTTGAGCCCGCCGAGTCTGAAGAAGAAGAAGAGACGGAGGACGATGAAGAGACGGAGAGTGAGTGAGCTCTCATGGGACGTTGTAGCATCGCTTCTTTTCTCCTTTTTGGTGTCTTGATGCCAAAGGGGGAGAAGAAGGTCTAGTAGGACTTGCACGGGATTTGCTAGGGAGGTTTGAGGGCACAAGCATTTGCTTTTTATCATTCCGTTAAAGCTTGTGTCCTCCTTTTATCTTCTATATTATGTTGAACCTTATCTTGTGTTTTATGTGTCCTATGTGTGGTGAACTATCGCTATGTTTTTCGGTATTCTATATGGTTGAGAGTATTGTCATGGATTGGTATGATCATCTTATATCTCATATTGTCTATGGATCTATCTCAAATTGATACTTGATGTGATTATGGGATTCTTGTTCATGATATTGAGGCTATTGTCTTGAAATGTTAAGGATGTCAATATGAAAAGGTATGATCTTAACTTGTCATCTTTTATCTTTTCCCATACATTTTATGCTTTATGTCTTATGAGCATTGTGCTTTCTATCTTGGTAGTTGAAGTTGCTCTATACCTAATGTGTGCATATATATATTCTTGCACTAAATTTCTCGCATGCACACATCTAGGGGGAGTTTCTCTATGCTGCCAAACATATAGATATTCTTGCTCTATTCTTTGCAAAATCCCGGTATTGTCATCAAACACCAAAAAGGGGGAGATTGAAAGAACATTTCATGATCTCTGAGTTTTGTGTGTTTGTTAACAACACCGGTGACAATTTAACCGTGTGCTAAGTGGTTTACAGTTAGGGAAAAGATACCACGGAAAATCTCGACCCACTCAAAAAGGAAGAAAAGAAAAGAAGGAAGAAGGCTGTCTCCCGGCCGTGGCCGGCACCGCCGGCAACTCCGGGCCGGCACTGCCGGTGTGCACACCCCGGCACTGCCGGCATCTTTGGCCCGGCACTGCCGGCCTATCTGTCGGTCTGCTGTATCAGAAAAGTGGCCGGCACTACCGGCGTCTCAAGGCCGGCACTGCCGGCGTGGCCGGCACTGCCGGCGTCTCAAGGCCGGCACTGCCGGCGTTTCTCCTCCAACGGGCAGAAAAGTAGGTGGGGTATATATACCCCCCTTCACTTACCTTGGAAGGTTGCTCAAACCCTAAGAACTTCATCCTCCATTGCTGAGCCACCAAGAACACCAAAATCGCCAGATCTCCTCCCTCAACCAACCAAATCACTTGTGCTTTGGAGAATCGAAGGAGAAGACCCCGATCTACATCCTCACCGAAGCGTTCTTCATTTCCCCCTCTTATGCTTGAGGGCCCCCTTGCTAGTGTTCCTCTTTGGATCCCTAGTTGTTGTTGTTGATGTATGCTTGTTGATTTGTTGTGTTGTTACAGATTTGGGAGCCTCCAATTTGGTTGTGGATGTGTGCCCCAAGAACTTTGTAAAGGCCCGGTTTCCGCCTCGAGGAAATCCCTTAGTGGAAGTGGGCTAGGCCTTCGTGGCGTTGCTCACGGGAGATCCGAGTGAAGCCTTCGTGGCTGTTGGTTTGGCTTGCGTAGCAACCACACTCCTCCAAACGTAGACGTACCTTCTTGCAAAGGAAGGGAACTACGGGAATCATCTCCGTGTCATCGCGTGCTCCACTCTCGGTTACCTCTATCCCACTCTATCTACTATTGCGTTGCTATACCTTGCTTAGTTGATATCCTTGTCATATAGGTAAATTCACTTAGTTGCATATCTAGAGAATTTACCTTTCGAGTCAAGCCTAAATTGAAAAAGAACTAAAAATTGGTTAGCACCTATTCACCCCCCCCCCCTCTAGGTGCGGCATACGATCCTTTCACTAGACCACCTCAACCCTAATTGCTATACTTCTTACTATTTAAGAAGTATGTTCTTCAAAAGTTATTCCTTTGAAGTAATCATCAACCATGTCATGTAGAACTTAAAACTGACAACTAATATTTACATGTTATGTAACTACTATCCTTTGGTGTGTTGATTGTTATTATACATTCTACTACTTATTTATAATACCAAGTAATCAAACATAAATAAGAACCTTGTTTGTGAACCATCTAAAAGTGCAACACACCCTAAACCAAGCATTACAACTCACTAATCCTAAATCATCGGGGTTAGGTCACGTTTAGAGCGATTGCATCTCATACTTATGCATTATTGCATCCTTGCCAATCTTTTAAACATCGTCCTTACCGGACGATGATGCTATTTCAGAATTTGGAGTTATTGCGTATCGAAGACCTTGTCCGCATAATCTTGCAGCCAAGAAAGGCAAGTTCATCACTTGCTCATGTCATTTGAGTATTTCTATCAAATTACTTGCAAAGTATTATGGTTATCACTATTGCATAAAAATCAAAACCACTACTTTCATAACTATGAATATGACTATGTGGTGGGCAATGGAACCATGGATTGTGTTGATATGGTGGAGGTTCCATTGCATGGGTTTATATCCATCTAGGATTAAACAACAAATGTCGCCAGTGATTCTTGTGCCGTAATACCCGTGTTAACCATAAGATCCGGAGTGGGACGGAGTAGTCAAAAGTGTTTCCACCTCTCGTTCATCAACGGATGCGCTTTACCGTAGACACTTGTATCCGTCGGGGCAAGCGGTTGGCTGGGGAAGCCTTAAGTCCCCACGGCATAGTCCGTAGACACTTGTCGCTCGAAGTGCAAGCGGTTGGCTGGGGAAGCCTTAAGTCCCCACGGTATTGCGGTCTATGATGGGTTGCAGCTACCGGCGAAGGAGTTTGGTTCGATCCCAAACTGTCGTCGTGGTCGGGGTCCACCCGTGAGTGGGAATAATGGGACCGGCGAGGACCCAGGGTCGGGGCATGCAACAAAGGGTGGGTGTTCGATGTAGCGGAGGAATATGATTGGCTATGACCTTATACCGGGCCTCACACCAAAGGAAGTGTGGACGAGAACTATAGACTCGGTTGGCATCAAGGTTAAGATCTCTTATGGGTAAAGCAACACACCTCTCGCAGAGTGTAAAGAACCGTGACCTGTCACTCCCTCGTTCCGGGATATGGAATCTGCGAACGCGGCCGGAAAGGAGCTCCATGAAGTTCTAGTAAACCGGTGAAGGCTGACGGACATAGTTCTTCTGAATAAAAGCAACCTTTTGAAGAAATGGTTATGAAAACCTGCATTGGTATTAGATTCTCTGGTCTAATGCTGTAGCTAGTGCATTAAACACCTCTTTCCTATAATGAACTTGTTGAGTACGCTCGTACTCATACCACTCTTAAATCCCCTGCTTAGATATGGAGTCATCGAAGGAGGATCTACCGTGCAACTCGAAGACCGAAGAGTCTACAAATACTTCAAGGGGACAGGAACCTGCCGGAAGAGTCAAACACCACAACTACCATGGAGAAAACCTAGATTAAGTAGTAGAAGGGAACTAGCTTCCTAAACCTAGCTCCTATTTAGGTAGAATCTTGTCATAGCCTCTCTAGCTAGTCAAATACTCTATAAATAGAGTCCGTGATAAGATTAGATCACGAGTCGTTCTTCTGGAGTTATTTGCGGCTTTACCTCATTGTAAAGTAGGAGGTCTGTGATGATCTTATGTAACAGAGTCGGTGTTGTAATTCTATAGACATGCCTTGGACCCGCATATGTTTCTGTTGTACCACTCTGAGCGATATAATACTCGTGGAACGGTGTTTCATTGGTGTTATATCAGACTTGCATACTACACCATGCAGTGGTATGCCGGGTCACCACAGTTGGTATCAGAGCAAATGCTTTGACCCTAGGATTAAAACCCTTTAAAGGAGACCTAGAGGATTGGTAGTGTCTATAGGAAGTTGTCCTAGGTAAACCAAATACTTCTTATGACTGGAAATGGATATTCACTTGAGAATAATCCTGACACACTTGAGTCAACATTTCTTACCTCTCTTTCCTAAGTGAAGTTAGTTAGCTAATCCCAAGTATGTAGCACATCATTAAGTCCTTAAAACTATAGATGAGTAGATCACAGTTGGTATACAGACATGGTAGTCCAAAGAGAGGATACAACCATAAGGAAGCTATCCTATTGGAAGATGTGTACCAACATATGTTATGATTAAGTAAGAGTTATCCAGACTGGTAATAGGAGTTATATCAATTGATGAAGATAATTAAGATACCCTAATAGAAGATGTAGACCAAGATAAGTAATGAGTAAGTAAAATTATCTAGACATGTGAAACAATTGATAGTAAGTGATGACTATGAGTAATATGAAGTAGTATAGACCATGATGAGTCAATCATGGGAGATAAGGAAGAGAGATATGAATAAAATATGATTACTTACATGGTAGAGTTGTTAATCATATATGATTCACCTGAGAATCGTTATGTGATGGACTAAAACATCATAAATACTTAGGAGGAGTACAATAATAAGTCAGGTCTTCAACAACAGAGCAAGATTTGTGTTCCAAAACCATGGGAACTGTGTCAAGTACATCAGAACCCTAGTTACATGGTAAGAACACATGGAAGTATAAGAGTTATATTTCCATAGTTATGTGTTTAGAGTGACGATGTTGGAACCTAAAGATATCATGTGAGGTATTCCTCAACAAAAAGGGAAGCTAAATTAATACTTCCAAAGAAAATTAGGTTAACCTTAACTATCCTAGACCATTTTGTTTCAAGTTTATCTCATTGCAAATGTGCAATTAAGGTAAAGGGTGAGACAAATAGTAGAATCCCATATATTCATGCTAAGTATCACGATTTAAACCTATCTTATGTGGTGTTATATACTACACATCAGAGCCTGATGTTTAGAGATGTCTTACTCAACTATTTTATTCAGGCCTATGATGATGTGTATTATAAGCACAAAGCTGAATCTTCTTGGATTTTATTGGATTTTCATTGATTGACTAGATCTGTGCATGAAGTTTGACCTTGGTGTGCAAATGCATGTTGCATCATTGAGTTCTTTCTTGATGTTACAGGTCTAGAGGGTAAATGGGATCGCGTGAGGGAGAGACGAGTTACCAACCAACTGAGGAAATAGTAACGCCTCATGAAGAGAGGGAGGCAAAAGAAGGTCAGGAAAGAGAAGCTAAGCGGATGGAAGAGGCATTATCCGCCACTAGATCGTCAACATCAACCCCTGTCCTTCTTGGGCAAGAATTCTTTGAGCACATGGAAAGGATGGCTGAGGATAGAGCAGCAAACTTAGCACAACAAAATGAGTTTTTCAGTCGTTTGATACGTGAGAATAATGGAGGTATCGAAATGGAGGGCCAAAAGGAGTGAGTCTTACGGAATTCCTACAAACCAATCCACTCGACTTTTGCTACCGCACCAGAACCTATGGATGCGGATGATTGGTTGAGGGACACTGAGCGGAAATTAAAGACAGTTCGGTGTAATGATGAAGAGAAGGTTAGATATGCCACCTATCTACTATCAGGACTAGCAGCGTCATGGTGGGATAACGTGATTCTAATTCAACCTTCGGAACATGTTTTCACGTGGGACGAGTTTAAGAAGAAGTTCCGAGAAGCCCGGGTTCCCGAAAGTATCATGGAACTAAAGAGAAGAGAGTTCGAGACCTTGAAGCAGAATGACTTGTCGGTATGGAAATATCTAGTAGAGTTTGATCGTTTATCACGTTATGCAGCAGAGGATGTGAACACAGAGGAGAAAAGGATAAAAATGTTCTTAAAAGGGATGAATCCATTCCTGAAAATGCAGTTGAATCTAACCGAATGCACAAGGTTCCACGAGCTAGTGGATACTGCAATTACTTTGGAGAATGATTATGAAGAAGTGAAGAATGAAAGAAAACGGAAGGCCAGGTTGGAACCACAACCAATTCAGTATACAACAAACTCGATCGGAGATGAATTTCCAAACTAGAGATGAGACAATCACACCGTTTTATAGTCAAGTTCGATGCCATAACTGTGCAAGAAAAGGTCACTATGCCAAGGATTGCACTCAACAGGATATTACCTGTTTTGGATGTGGACAACTAGGTCATATGAAATCAGAATGCCCGGATCCATATCTGGTACGAAGATCAAATGAAGCAATGAACCAATTTTCAAACCACCGGGGGAGCTCATCATCTAAGAAGTTCGAACAAGGAAGTGGATGGAGCACAAGGACGGATGCATAGGACTTTGACCATACTTGTTCTGAACCAATCAGTATGTGGAACACAACTTCTTCATGTAGCACAATATTAGTTGCAGAATAATATCTTTAAATTGCTCAAGCTTTCATGGGCAACACACTTGTCCTGTGTAAAGTTGGTATAACCATAGTTGCATAACCAACTAACATATCGTACTGGAATTCACAGCCATGTGGGTACACCACCAACCCAAATAGGATACCCTAGAAAAGTATAATAGAAAGCCAAGGAAAAGACATATAGCCTAACCAAGGAGCTAGTTGGTTGGGGAAGATGAGCTTAGCAACCATTAGGACATCCCCAAGGGGGAGAGCGAGGGATCAGCTTGGATCCAATATGAATCAATACTTTGAGCAAGATAGTTGATGAAGGTCCGAATCGAGAGAAAGTTCGATCTTATTTTCATAAGATTATCGAACACTACTTTCAGAAGGATGTCAGACCAGAAGCCGAGGTTTATACCTCGAGGAAGTAAGAAGTGGACTATAACTTGAGAAAGTGAGTAATATTTACTCAGAAGTATGAAAGCTCAAGTAAGTCAAAATTAATGAAGTTGGACGAAAGAAATACCGGAGACCAAATATAGCTCAAGAAGGTCAAAGACCGAAGGAGTTCAATTATACTAAAACCAAAGACTAATTGAAAGCTTCCTTTCATGGAACCTAAAGAGTCCAAAATAGTTAGGAGTATCAACTATAAACCATGATTGGATGGACTAAATAAGTCTAATCCATTCTCAGGGAAATAAATCTCAAGACCATTTCCATGGTAAGTACCTTACCAAGTATTATTATTGCACTTTTGGTAGTAAGGGAAAACAAAGACCTATTTACCAATTAGGAGTATGTTATCAAATTAGTCTTCAGCTAAGACTAGCAGCAGAACAAGTCCAAATCATTGAATCTTCAATGGGAAAGGAATCAAGATTATGATATTGAAAGAAATCATAGAATTGAAGTAAGGAGCCATGGTTCAGAGACAAAACCTAATGGATTCCAGGAAGAATCTGGACAAGGGATATATTCAATTATATCTAGTGAGATCACCACGGAGTTCGAGAGAAGTTGTAGTCTGCATAAGTCGGACCCACACTCCGGAAACGTGAGAGAGTTCAAACTTCGAGGACGAAGTTTAGTTTAAGGGGGAGAGACTGTAATATCCCAGGATTGGGGGTTACAAAAAGAGAGGAAACAGATGTGTGCATTGCATTCATGCATATAAAATCCGGGGAATTTTCGCGCTTTTATTTAAAACCTTCAAAGTGATCGAGGTTTCTCTTACGTCGGTGGAATTGAATCAGGTCATCGACGTGGGTGCGATAAACTTCGGCATGACCCTCGATGATTTCTTTTGTTTTGGGACGAAACAATTCAAATGTGAACTTTTGAAATTCAACTTTGATTTGAAATCATACAAGTAATTCATGATTATTGAATTATTAAGCATAAATGGAAATTGAATTATAAATATTAAGGAAATAGAGTTGCAAATAAAGAATGAAATTCTTTATTATCTATATGATATAAATATTCACAAGTCTTCTTATAAAGAGTAACATGGAAGTTTAAAGTAAACAAAACGAATACTTAGTTATAAAGAGGATACAAGCATAAGGAGGAAATTAAGTTTATTACATAACCGCAAGTACAAAGTCTTTACATGATTCAGGAATCAAAAAGAATATTACAGAAGAATAGAAAATAAAAACACTAAAGTAATCCCTAACTATTTCTTCATCTTATATCTTCTTCTTCTTATGTTCTTAACTTGTATTCCTGCAAAAATAAAATAACTAAAAAAAAGATTTTGGTTAGTGATTACTCTCAGGTTTTGGCATAGTGTTGCTATGATGAACTCATCATTGAGTAGATAATTTAGAGGCCAAATTTGTAGTATTTGTTCTTATCAGCAAATCTTGGCCTCAGGCTCATGCATCATGGGCAGGGTCAAGTTAACACTTGGCATCGTCAAAAATAAAGTACATCTAAGGATAATATCAAGCCAACGGAGCTGATCCACAACTAGAAATATCTTCACAGGGAAACTTGAACCAGGAGGGTCCCACATGTAAGCAGCACGCAAGCAGCTCACACACACATGCAATCCGGTGTGTTGTCAACACAGCAACAACAGCAAAAAGGTAGATAAAATAAGCCAACCAGCCGCAGCTGAGCTGCTAGCCAACTCTTCACATAGTTCTCCACAACAAACCACACCGTATCCACCCAAGAACACAATCAGTTCATCCACAGTTCCTCACCAAAAATATTACAGCCATGATGGTTACATAGATACAACCACTGGTCAAGACAACAGTAAGGAAGAGGAGTAGTTCCAGAAGGGGGGCAAGATCAACTTGATTAGATCAAGAAATGAGAAGAGGAACATGCCAACAACCACCGAGAATGACTCGATCAAGATTCACCATCAGAACAACTTCACCACAAGTTAGTCCACTCTGCTACAGCAGCTTAATCTTCTCAGTTTAGTTCAAATAATTTTGGTGGGGAACACTCTCAGATTTGCATACAAATGGTATGCTAATCTCATCACAGAGAAGAAAAGCCAACAAATCCAAATACCCTTCCACTAGATCTTGACTAGGAGGATAGAAGGATTATTTTCTCTTAGTCTTGAATAGAAGTGCTATTCAAATTCATCACAGAGAACTTAAGGCACATGAGTATCTGTTCTTATTATCCAACAATGCCTCAGCCTTTGCATCATCGGCTAAAACAAGCACCGATCTGTCCATTCAAATTAACTCAAGCATCATTAAGAGCTTGGGATGGACATTTAGCATCATTTAATCATACAGCCTACGATCCATGTCTATTTCCTATTTTACACAAGCACAACAGACACCAGGTCTCACTCTAACAGATTCCTACCTTGTGCACACTCATCGAGGCACCACAGGGTAGATATGTTGGTAAGAAGCACATGGGCACTTATGCAAAAGAAGAAAAGACAAGAAATCAAAGCTACCAAATTATCAGCATAAACATAAGCCAGCCATCAAGTCATGCCATGAACTGGAAACAACTTATTCCTGTTAAGCACATAATAAATATCAGATGCTTAATGGATCATCTTGATTCTGCAGCTAGGCTACACTAATATGCACACAAGCTCATAGCAAGTCATCAATTAACTGAATGTAAGCATTCAGTTTAGGCAAAATTAAGGTACCACTGGATTTCATGTGTTGGGGATGATTAATCATCCAAATGGAGGCAACATATGAAGCAGAGTGCACATATTAGTAATTAAGAATGGAAGTAACTCAAGCCATGCACCACAGAGCAAATAATAATCACACTAGTTACCAGGACATGATTAACAAGAAAAAAATGTAGTTTCAATTCAATACCAGAGCACCAGAATACCAAGCAGTAATTGTGCAGCACCTCACAGGCCCATACTATGACCATTAACAGAGAAGGGTGGAGTTTAGCTCACAGTATTGTAGAGGAGGAAGACAAAGTAGTCGACGCGCCGGGGTTGCATCAGCGATACCGTCCAACCGGCGTCGAGGATGAAGTAGTCGTAACAGCAGCAACATATCACCAGTACATCAACAACACCTCACCGCAGCTCCACCACCACTATCGCCGCATCACTTGCAGCGGAGGTAATACAACCTCAACCATCGGGAGCAGGCCGTAGCGAGCCAGGTGGGGCGCTAGGGTTGCAGCTACTGCTACCGTCCTGCCAGCGCCAAGTAGAAATCTTGGAGGATGACGAGGAAGCCGTGCTCGTCGTCGAGAAGCAGCCGGGGACAGCAACTGGAGCCATCAGCGACCTAGCCACGGCTAGGGTTGCCGCGGGATGCGCGTGCGGGGGCAGGACGAAGTTGTGGCTGAGGGGGCCAATGAAGAAGTCCGTGGCAGCGCCAGCCGCCAGGACGGCAGGCGATGGTGCCTCGCCGAAGCCGCCGACGACCGGACTCGTCGGCAGCAGCTAGGGTTCCGAGGTTGGGCGCGCGCGCAAGAGGCGACCATACTCAAATCGGGATGGGGAAGAGGTAGAGTAAGTCGAGGCGGAGCAAAGCCCCATCTCTCCGACGCCGGGAGGTGCCGGTGATGGCCGGGGAAAATCAGTGAGGCGGCAGGGGGGCCATGGGAGCGTTCGAGTGCGTGAAAGATGTGAGGAGGAGAGGACGACGAGAGAGAGAGGGGTGGGTCGGTTCGGGACTAATCGACCCAGGCAATTTCACTCGGTCGGTTGATCCATTTGGATCCGTTGGGCTCAGCCCAACTAGTTTATTTTTTTCTTTCTTTGGCTTATTTTCTTTTAAGAGATATATTTAATCAAAGAAAGATATAATCAAAATCCAATTAGAAATATTCTTGACAAAAGAAAATTCTTAAACAGAATAAATAACAACAAACCATTTAAAGTCTAAAAGAAAATAATACAGAATTTTATCTTAAACTATTAAAACCTATACACTAACCATGTAATCCTCTTGTTTCTATTCTTCACATAAATAAATGTTAAATATTACTTTGCATTAAAAGGCCATATGAAACAAAAATTATTTCTTGATAATTATGTTTAATCATATGAAAACCCTAATTGATCCTTACTTCGACTATTAATTATATTAAAGAAAAACACTAAACCCTAATTCCATTATACATAAAATAGTAGTTCATAATTTCATGTGAAACCTAAAACCCTAATTCCATTTAGGAACCCTAGCTCCACTACTTCATGTGAACCCTAAATTACATCCAACCTAAAACCTAGGTTAGAAAAACATGTGATCACGTTACTTTCTTTGGACTTATAAAATCACAATTAACAATTGAGTATCCAATCTAGTTCACATACAATGTAGAAGCCCTATCACTGATAATTTAGTATTCCATGTATGCCTACCATCAGACCTAGATGATCAAGTAGGGTCAATCAAGTTTAAACCCTAGTTCCCATCCTTAGAGATATCAACCTTAATTAACCTTGGTTAGCATCACACCATCGTGATGAACTTCAATAGCAACCATACAAAAATTGGCATCCTATTCCATACACACTAAACCTATCAGTGTGAAATAATTATTAATCATCCTATTTAGGAGCCAATCATTCCTTACTTAATAGAACCAACAGTAAGACCTAGACCACCTCAACCCTAATTGCTATACTTCTTACTATTTAAGAAGTATGTTCTTCAAAAGTTATTCCTTTGAAGTAATCATCAACCATGTCATGTAGAACTTAAAACTCGACAACTAATATTTACATGTTATGTAACTACTATCCTTTGGTGTGTTGATTGTTATTATACATTCTACTACTTATTTATAATACCAAGTAATCAAACCTAAATAAGAACCTTGTTTGTGAACCATCTAAAAGTGCATCACACCCTAAACCAAGCATTACAACTCACTAATCCTAAATCATCGGGGTTAGGTCACGTTTAGAGCGATTGCATCTCATACTTATGCATTATTGCATCCTTGCCAATCTTTTAAACATCGTCCTTACCGGACGATGATGCTATTTCAGAATTTGGAGTTATTGCGTATCGAAGACCTTGTCTGCATAATCTTGCAGCCAAGAAAGGCAAGTTCATCACTTGCTCATGTCATTTGAGTATTTCTATCAAATTACTTGCAAAGTATTATGGTTATCACTATTGCATAAAAATCAAAACCACTACTTTCATAACTATGAATATGACTATGTGGTGGGCAATGGAACCATGGATTGTGTTGATATGGTGGAGGTTCCATTGCATGGGTTTATATCCATCTAGGATTAAACAACAAATGTCGCCAGATGATTCTTGTGCCGTAATACCCGTGTTAACCATAAGATCCGGAGTGGGACGGAGTAGTCAAAAGTGTTTCCGCCTCTCGTTCATCAACGGATGCGCTTTACCGTAGACACTTGTATCCGTCGGAGGCAAGCGGTTGGCTGGGAAGCCTTAAGTCCCCACGGCATAGTCCGTAGACACTTTTCGCTCGAAGTGCAAGCGGTTGGTCGGGAAGCCTTAAGTCCCCACGGTATTGCGGTCTATGATGGGTTGCAGCTACCGGCGAAGGAGTTTGGTTCGATCCCAAACTGTCGTCGTGGTCGGGGTCCACCCGTGAGTGGGAATAATGGGACCGGCGAGGACCCAGGGTCGGGGCATGCAACAAAGGGTGGGTGTTCGAGGTAGCGGAGGAATATGATTGGGTATGACCTTATACCGGGCCTCACACCAAAGGAAGTGCGGACGAGAACTATAGACTCGGTTGGCATCAAGGTTAAGATCTCTTATGGGTAAAGCAACACACCTCTGCAGTGTAAAGAACCGTGACCTGTCACTCCCCGTTCCGGGATATGGAATCGCGAACGCGGCCGGAAAGGAGCTCCATGAAGTTCTAGTAAACCGGTGAAGGCCGACGGACATAGTTCTTCCGAATAAAAGCAACCTTTTGAAGAAATGGTTATGAAAACCTCGCATTGGTATTAGATTCTCTGGTCTAATGTTGTAGCTAGTGCATTAAACACCTCTTTCCTATAATGAACTTGTTGAGTACGCTCGTACTCATACCACTCTTAAATCCCCTGCTTAGATATGGAGTCATCGAAGGAGGATCTACCGCGCACCTCGAAGACCGAGGAGTCTACAAATACTTCAAGGGGACAGGAACCTGCCGGAAGAGTCAAACACCACAACTACCATGGAGAAAACCTAGATTAAGTAGTAGAAGGGAACTAGCTTCCTAAACCTAGCTCCTATTTAGGTAGAATCTTGTCATAGCCTCTCTAGCTAGTCAAATACTCTATAAATAGAGTCCGTGATAAGATTAGATCACGAGTCGTTCTTCTGGAGTTATTTGCAGTTTTACCTCATTGTAAAGTAGGAGGCTGTGATGATCTTATGTAACAGAGTCAGTGTTGTAATTCTATAGACATGCCTTGGACCCGCATACGTTTCTGTTGTACCACTCTGTGCGATATAATACTCGTGGAACGGTGTTTCATTGGTGTTCTATCAGACTTGCATACTACACCATGCAGTGGTATGCCGGGTCACCACAGGCCCGACCTAAATAATGGTGGCGGTCTTCGGGTCTCTCTTATGCGAAGTTGATGACCTACCTCAGGCCTGTCCGTCTTGATCTGGCTGGAGTGATGAGTTCCGAAAATCTCCGCCAGCGAATGGAACAGTGCATCTTTTGCCTGGAGTTTACTGGATCGGGTGGTATTCGGTCGTGCGCTCCGATGCTTTTATTTCGACCGTTTGGTTCTGGAGGGAGCGACGCGGAGCTCTATTCGGTGTTGCCATCAGATGGCATTCTGGTACATGGTGAAATCAGAGGCGGGAAATATCATGAATGCCGGATTGGAGGACTAGCAACGGAGGTTCGAGTCTCTGTATTTTTGAGGGGCTTGCTTGTTAATCTGAGTTTCGCAGCAGCAATATGCAAGTGGGGGCGGCGGCACAGGTGAAATTCATAGTCTTACCTTTCAGGGTGAAAATCCAATGTCTCGCAATGACCTTGTTGAATGCATTGTTTTGAGAGTGGCGACTATTTTCAGGGTGAAAACCTAAGATCTTTTGATCGGGCGACGATGATGCGTGTGCACTATTTCTTTCTTGGAGGTGTCGCTTTTTGGAGAGTCTGGAGTTTAGGTGTTGTCACGGTGGATGTATTGTTGCTTAGCGGGTCTTTTTTTTCTTAGTTTTATTTTTTATTTTATGGCTGGGTGCATCCGTACTACCATTAGGATATTACGTAGTTACAGAGGCTGGATGTAATTGCTATATTCTTGATATTAATATATTTTCTTTATCGAAAAAATCGAATTTCATTCTACACAATCTAAACATCCAAAGAACAAAATATGAATTCTTGTTGTTATTCACGGTGGAGTTTGACTTTTTCAGATGCCGTGCTTCCCTGCATCCTGAAGTTGCATGACACCGTGGCAGAGATTTTATCATGCGGCAGCGGTAGCCAATGGGGGAGAACCCCAAGCCTGCGGGCAGGCTAGAGGTCCACTAGTAATACGTGGCGGTTACCCATACGAGCATCGCCACCCTTGTTGCACCTAAATCAGTTCCAGCCATAAAAAAATCCGAGGTTTTTTTTTAGGGGGAAACAAAGAACAGAGAACACTATTCCTGAATTGAGATTAACATCAATACATGTCCACAACTCCAAACTTGCTGTGTTGCGTGTTGATGAAGTGCTTTTCTCCTAAGTACTTAGCAGTCATCACGAGTGCTGTTTAACCCTGTACTCAGATGATGTTGATGCCGTTATGGACGAATGATAGTTTCTTGCTGCATCATGCCTTGCAATGATGCCCTTTTTAGGAGCATTGATTATGCAATATGATGAAATGTGTAGCAATTATTCTAAAATGGCACTTTACATCATACTAGAGAAATTGGTCTAGTATTCCATCTGTTTTAAATTAGTTGATGTAGCTTTGGTTAGATATTACGCATCTCGTATCAGTGAGTAAGTTTGCTCACTAAGAATCCCGCGTGAATTAATTTAGAACGCAGAGAGTATTGCCTTCGTTTTGATGAATAAGACGCACACTTATCTAAATAAATTTTAACTGAAAAAATTAAGAAACAAAATTTTAATTATATTGTACGCAATTGGTATTATTGGATTAATGATGTTACTCCCTCCATCCATGAATACAAAACCACATTGCTTTTCATGCCGAATTTTTACTAATGGATTACAACTCTTGCACAAAACCGCATGCATGTCCACGGTGAAAAGCCAGGAGCTCAACCCGGGGTCTGCAAAATCAAAGTGAAGATGGAAGTTTGACAACAAAATTGTAAGAGCATGTCTAACAGGCCCCGTATAACCCGCCCACCCCGTAAAATTCCGGCGACATACGGGGCAGGCGCGGTTTGGGCCGTCTAGCAGGCTCCGTATTCGGGCCGCCCCGTTTCGGCGGAATACGGGGCCCAGGAAATCGGCCCCGTCGCCCCGTACATATAGTGGGCGCAGGTGCGAGTGAGGGGTTAACCCTCACTCGCAACCCTAGCTCCGCCGTGCGCCGCCGCCTCCTCCTCCTCGCTCCGGCGAGCAATTAGCCGCTCCTCCGCGCCGCATTCCACCCCCAAGCCAGGATGGACTCCCGCCGCCGCAGTAGCGCCTCGCCGGCGAGCGGATCGAAGCGATCCCGCTCGCCGGACACCGCAGAGGATGCGTGGCGGCTCAAGTGCAAGCTGTCCGCCGCCGGGAGCCGTCGCGCGGCCTGCAAGTACGCCGGTGCGCTGTACGTGCCGGAGCCGCTCCGGGAGTACGCCGCGGGTGGGCGGTGGTACAAGCGAGACCCGCCGCTCAAGCCGATGAGCGGCGAAGCGTTCGAGAAATGGCGCGCGGTGGCGGCCGCGACCGCGCGGCGTTGGCGGCATGGAGGGCCACCATCGGCAGCACCAGCGGCGGAGGAAGCGGAGGCGGCGAGGAGGAAGACGCGGCGGCGGAAGAGGAGGCGGCCTACCGCCGTGCGGTGGCCGAATCCGAGGCGGAGGCCGCCGAGAAAGCTCGGGCGGAGGCAGACGAGCAGGCGGCGGCCATCGCCGCCGTCCAGGAGTTCGAGGCGCGGCAGGCGCAGGAGGAGGCGGCGAGGATCGCCTTCATCCCCTACGTCATCCTTGACGACTAGACGTAGGTTGATGCTTAGTTAGATGTAGTATGATCCGTAGTATGATCAATATGTATGTATGATCCCTAGTATGATCAATGAAGATGAACTTCCCGGGATTTTTATTTTTGAAAATACGGGGCGAAATACGGGGTCTGCTAGACGGAATGGCTCGAAATGAAGCAGTTTTTCGATGCGGGGCGAAATAAGAAACTTATACGGGGCAGCGAAATACGGGGCCTGTTAGACATGCTCTAACAACACGACCTTGTACTGACCATGCCATACAGTGTCACGTGAGTCCTGTAGCTTTGGGATTTGCATTGCTCATTGCTGACCTCATTACCGGGCCCCTTTTCGCCCAATCGACAACGACCTGCGAGAAACTAGTGTTGCCTGCTGCCGAGGGTAGCTCCCACGTTGCTGGAAGGATGGAAAGGAACCAAAATGATACTTGAAAAAGGGCTTGTCAATGTTTTGAGACTTTATGGTATATAATAATAGCAACTGTGGAAGGTGGGATATCGATGTAATTGTGAAAACTAGTTGTTTCTAAAAAAAATTAGTATGCAATTTTTATTTTTTAACAGTTGAAGCCCTAGCCTTTGCATCAATTACACCGTCTTTTATTAAATTTTATTCAAAGTCTTAGAAAGTAGCAAGAAACATCAATTATTGCGTATCATGGGTCAGATAAAGTCACAACATGGATCAGCCATCTAAAGAGAAGAAGCAACCCACCGCGTCTTGGTATCAACAAGTCAATCTTCGATCAAGCCGCCAACCGAATTAGCTGTACATATCTCGTGCAACCATTGCTAAATGGATGCACCCAAATTTTATGTGTTAGCGCTCCTACTGCTGTTGGAGATAAGATCGCATATAGATCTAGTGGATAGAAAAAGGTATTTTTATTATCTTTAAGGTGCTTTGTACAGTTGTACTTCTTAACTTATACGGTAAAACTAAGTCCTTTGTGCAGTAAAATATATCTCTAGATATATAAAATAAGAGAGCCGTTACAGAAAAGTGCAAGTTTTTATTATGCACTCTATGGAGGGAGAAATGGGTGGTAACTTATCTAGTGACGCAGACTGATCACAATCTCGGATCATGCTCTTATGCGATTGATGGCTGCACTTTCATGTGCGGGGTGGTGCTAAAGGTAGATCGTTCGCATTCAGTTGCGTTACACGTGTACACAACATTAAAATGGGACATGTGCAAAGAGTCCCCTCTCTGTCTAATTCTCGTCCGCATGTCTGGTGACCACAAGTCCATAGCCGTCCATGGCACCGTCTACAGACTACAGAACAAGTCATCCGGCCAAAACTCTGGCCTGATTAATTATATGTCACACTTGTAGTTCTAGAACATCCCGCGAGCAAAATACTCCCTCCATCCCACCAAATTTATCTTAATTTTAGCAAAACTAGTTGAATGCCCGTGCGTTTGCTACGGCTTTTATGCTTATTTTAGCGCAATATAATGCATGTGAAAATTCACATGAATGAAAACGTATCCACATAATATTCAATTTTTTTTAAGATTTTACTTTTTGAAGTGTATAACTCTATAAATGCCAATTTTTGATAAAGTTGAGATAATTTTGGTGAGATGGATTGAGTATATACCATGAAGTCTACAGAATGGGAATGGTTCGCGCACGCTCCCGGCCGAGGCCCAACGTCTCTTCCCCTCCGTAGGCGGCGGCCACTCCGGCCTTGCCTCATCAGCTAAGGCCTCGCACCGCTTAATACAATGATCCAACACACTATACATGTTATAGTATGCAAGTCGTTGGAACAACACTGACAAAATACCGTTGCACGGATATTACATTCAAACAGAAACATCACGTGTCTACAGTTCTCATGTACACATAGTGTCCAACTAGAAGAGTACACAAAATTCGATATCCTACTTGATCCAACTAGGATTCGCGCCAAAGTAAAAAAAATCCAAATCTACTATCATAAAACAAAATAGCACAACTAAGCCTGACGCCATTTGAGCTCAATAACTTATTTAGTGTCTGTTGCAGTCAAATCATAATTCTAATGTCATTTAAGATATAAAAATTTCATTATCATTATAATTAGGCTCCCATGCAACTCAAAATAGAAGATTTGTAGCATAATACAAAATTTTCCACTTATTCTAGGATAAATGGAGGAACATAACTAATCCTATTCTTGAGCCTCTCTCTCTCTATTATGCCATGGCTATGTTGTGTATGCCGCGACATGGATGCCATGTTCCGCACTAAGTGTTCCTTATATTATATATGAAATAGGGGTAGGAAGTGTGGATTAGGGTTGGTTTATGGGCTCCAAAACTAGTGTGGCAACTATTTGGGATGTGATTACACAAAGGGCACATATAAAGACAATGCACGGCTTGACAGAACTGGGACGCACTTGCCAACGAGACGTTGTTGACAAGTCAGCCGGACGTGCTTGACCATTCTCCAATTTTGGACCAACTTTTAGTGTCGCTTAAAATGGATGGCACAATGCTAAATGCCTTCCTTAATGTAGCGCGGCATTACCGGGTGTCGGTCTTTCCTCACACCTTCCATGACGTATTTTTCCGCTCGTACGTGTTCTACCACTATAGTGTTATGTGCGTCGCCCATGCTTTCCACCAGGAATGCACATCCACCAGCCAATTTTTTTTTTGGTATTTCTATTTTCGTGTCCCTCCTTCGTTAGCTATATTTAGCTTTCTTCGGCCACTAAACTTCTCCTCACGTTTGCCCAATCTCTTGTCTCAAACTCACACAAACGCTCGGGCAGAGGGTTGCCATCGATTCAAATGCCTTGACCGTCACCATGACCATTACGTGCTGGCGAGTGGGGACGCATTGGAATGGGTCCCGTGGTGACACCTATGACCCACAATCTCTCTCACCCGAAACATTTGACCATTACCCGTTGACTAGTAGGCCGCTTTATAAAGGGAAGGTTACGCCGCTGCAGCCAATGACAGGTGGGCACGGTTCATGGGTAGGAGGGGATCTTGAGAAAGAGCTCCAGACCGATTGCATGTACGATTGGACGGTGATATTTTTTCTAATGGTGAAACTACGTAAAGTTTGACCAAGTTCTTAGGAAAATTTGTCAATATGTACTCTCTCCATGCACTAATATAAGATGTTTTAGACTCTTTTAAAAATAGACTAGATACAAACCAAAACAAGTGAACCTGCACACGAAAAGTAGACTAAATACAAAATAATGTGAATGAGTCCATAAAATACTCCCTCCTTCCCAATAAGGAAGAACTCAACCTTTTGGAAGTTTGAGAAAAATATACAAAAAATATCAACATCTACAATTTTAAAGCATGTACTATGAAAATATATTTCATGATGGTTCTAAAAAATATTAATTTGGGATTATTGATGTTTAAAAAAATCTATATAGTTGGTGAAACTTTGAGAAGTTTGACTTTATCCAAATATTATATGCATCCTATTTTGGTAGTTGGTCAAACTTTGAGAAGTTTGAGTTTATCCGAACTTTGAGTAGCGTCTTATAGAAGTGCACAAAGGGAGTACAATCCAAACTCGACACTGTTAGATTCATCATGAAATATATTTTCATAGGTTATCTACATAATATATTTGTTCTTGATAGTTTTTTATAAAATTTTGGGAAAATTTTACTTAGCTTGACTTTTCCAAACAAAAAAATATAAACCTTATTCTATGAAGTGTTCTCTTTTATGAAATGGAGGTGGTAGGAAAGGGACGCGTTCGACGGTACAAAAAGGATGAAAAACGGTGGTGGACATCGACAGCAACCTCCACTCTTCTGTGACGGTGTCAGAGACAAATGCGAGCAATGGAGAGAGAAATAGTATCTTGTATCTCTTAGTTTTGGCGTGGACATATGGGTGCTAGGGGAGTGTGGTGGCGCATGCAAAGAGCGCGAGTTGGTCTGTGCATGTGTGCATTTTGTACCATATCCAGGTGTACATGGCTACCAGGGTGCCAATGCATCGTTCATGCATGATAAAACTCAGTTTGCATGACCAATCTGAGTCCATAGCAAGATGTTGCCATCAACCATGTACGAACCAGAATTTACCACATCTAGCAAGAAATAAATATGTAGAATCATGCCTAATTTTCACTAGAAAATAAAGTGTATGTTAGTTTCCTCCCAAAACTTCATAAAAGAGCATGCAATACATTGGCATTTAATCATTCTGTTCACTTAGCGTTTCTAAAACATTGGTCCAACGTAGACAAAGTGAGTTAGCATTTGATCTCATTTTACTCAAACCGGAGAGTAGAAAGAAAAAGTAGTAAATATATAAAGATGTTAGAGTTATTGGATTCACTAGATGCATATGAGAGATATTTTACTCTAGTGAATTAGAATCCACGACACTCTAATGAGTTGATATAATATAGGGTGAGTTTATCATGTCAAGAGCATGATTGTTGCAAGTATAGAATATAGAGGTTTAGTGGAATTCATGACAAGACACCCCTAGCCTCAAGTCTTTCATTGAAACCAGCAAGGTATAAGTATATCTTTATGTCTTATGCATAAACAAAATTCATACAAATCTTGAACACTTGCAAATTACACTTAGGACATGTTAATGTTATCCTATGAAATCTTGATCTTATATTTTCCACACTCAACTCGATCCCTTCAAGATAAATACAAACAGGATTATTTTCGCACCACCCTCTGGGCTTTTTTGTTCCCAAATTTTTTTCCAAAAGTTTTTCCACCATCCTATTTTTTTGAATAATTGTACATTCAAAATAAAATTATTTAGGGTGATCCACGGCTTGACTTTTTTTGTTCCTATATTTTTGTTGAGTAATTTCACATTCAAAATTAAATTATTTAGGGTGGTCCAAGGTTCTCCGCATGATTTTGTAGAGCTATTGCTATCTTTGAAACGATTTAGGATCATCAAAATCAGATTCTGGATGCTTAAATTATGATGTTTTTGTTTTCAACTGTTTGAGGATGAAGACTCCGGGCCAAAACGTATTTATCCATTTTCAAATCTTCCTCGCTCTCAGATGGGGGTCCAGAGACTTTGTACTCGGGCTAGAGTCACCGACCCTCCATGCCAGAGTCTCCAATGTTAAATGGCTATAACGGTCATATTCCGTGGGAGGCTATAAAAGGCTCCCTTACTTCCCAAGGGCTGGTTGCTTCTTTTCTAGTCTCTGTCCTCCATTGTTGACCTTAAGAGCTTGCCCCATCTCTCTATTTTCTCCTACGCTTCTTGAATATTTTTGAGGGAAAAGTGAGAGAAGATCTAGATCTACATTTCTACCAATCAATATCCTCTGTAAGTGAGGGGAACATAGTAGATCTAGATTTTGGAGTTCTTTGTGGATTTCCTTTGTTCTTCCTCTCGTATCCCCCTAATAACTTCTGTAGCTTAGGTGGGATTATAGAGTGAAGGATTTGACCACCTTGTGTGTTCTTGTCATTGCATTTGGTGTATCGATTTGACTTCTCCCCGGAGAATCGGTGAAGAGAAAGTTTGTGAGCTATTTCTCTCGAGTGCTTGTACCCGGAGCTTGTTCCTCTTGGATCCTTGGATCCTAGATGGCTTGGTTGCCTTTTGCGGCAATTTGACCTTGGTGGTGATTACTTGAGGCCTCCAATTAGGTTGTGGAGATTGCTTCAAGCTTGTGGCCTTTTGTGGCAATTACTTGAGAGCCTCCAATTGTGCTATGGAGATCGCCCCAAGCTTACGGGTTCGGTGACCACTCTAGGTCCCATAGTGGATCGAAGATTTTCTTTTTGGTGGGAAACCTTGATAATATATCTTTCTATCACCTTATTGCTTTTATTTCTTAGCATAAGCTGTTAGTGCTCATAGTTGAGACTAGAATATTTAGATTTTGTGCTTGCCAAACTAAATGCTACTTTATTCCGCATTTTAAGCCCATCTTGTATAATTAAATCGCCCATTCAACCCCTGCCCCCCTTAGGCGACATCCGTGTCCTTTCATCTCCACCACAAAGTTCCACTTTGTATTCTATCATTGTTTCACTGCCCACCCAATAGATTACTTGACCCTTGGGCCGATAACCCACATTTTATATTTAGACAATAGAGCTTTGCTTTTGAATGGGAATGGAAGTTTTTCAAAATATTTTGATAAACTTTATCACATGGCATGGAATATTGAAATTTCCTAACAAATGTGAGTTACCATATTTTGTATATTCTAATTGGCATTGGAACTTGGGCTCTGAACACTAGTACATAATAGCCTATCACTCGCGTGTGGCTTTCGGCTACTAGCCAAGTGCATGGGCCTGCTAGTGGTGCCTCGCCAGTGGTAAGGGTTCCTTATCGCGTGTGGGCGTGACACATGGCTAGTATGCTATTTACCAGTCGTGTGTTGCCGTGGATCGCTGCCAATAAATTAGTGGCAGCGCGTTGCGCGTTTACTGGCAGCGCACTGCTTCTTGAACTGTCCAACTATAGGGAGGCTGCGCTGCCGTTTCTCAATATTATATATACACAGGCAGTACCAAATACATACACACAACTATTATGATACAATTATACCAGTGACTAAACCATTGTTTGATCTCAAATGTTAGAACCAAAGATCACAAGCTAGTTAGTAATCTGAACTAAAATCACACAGATGAGAAATGTAGTCACGATGAGCAGCATCAGAATGAAGGTGGTCTTCATCCGTTTCCTCCTCATCTCTCTCCTCTCTACAGCTAGATAGTGTGTATCTCTCTACAGCCACTAACAAAAGAGTTTCCCTTGTGAAACCGTTTTGATCAAAACGACAGTCTGGACCAGTCTTGTTGAACCGGACTACGCCCCCCCCCCCCCCTTCTCTCGCTGCCCCTCACACACCCTACTACGGTCTAGGTCTGGCAACCAAGGTGAATCCAATATTTCTAACCTAACCATTGATTTCCTATTGTTTATGTGCAGGTAAGAAGATCAAATGGAGATAATGGTTGTGCTGGTGATGAAAATAGATAGGTCTAGTGTAGATAGATACGTTAGATAGGTTCTTTTTTAGAATGTAATAGGTTTTCTCCTTGTAACTCTATTTCTTTAGACTAGGCTTGCAAATCACTTTGTACATTTTTTTTTATCTTGATAGAGAATAAAATTGCAAAGATTTTGATCTTTGCTTCATATTTTCTATTTTTTTTAAATTTATTTTCGTCATTTGAATTTGGCTCAAATTATATAAATCAATTTTTAAATTTGAATTCTTTTTATTATTCTTAGGTGATATTTATTTTAATTTTAGGTGATCTTGTATTTGAGGTGTGTGTATATAGTTACAGATAGTTGTGTGAAGGTATGAATCAAAGACTTAGGTATAGGTCAAATTATTAAATTCAGGTTTGACTAAGTCAAGCCTCAAATTTGAATTCAAATGGAAATGTGTTAAAGTGACTTTTAATTCTAAAGCACAGAATGAGAAGAAAATGTTGCAAACATTTTAGGTTTCAATTTTTTTAGTTTACCCCACATTTTCAAATACTGAAATGTCATGCCAATGTTTGAATTTCAAATACCAGTGTTGACCTAGGTCAAATTTAACACTAGAGTTCAAAATTGATCATTTTGGGTATTGAAATTAAGTTCAAAATTTTCCTTATTTTAGAGATGCATCCTATGCAAATGCAAAAGTTCAACTTTTACCCTTTGGGGGTCCTATTTTCGAAACGGCTTGCATGTTTCTTTGAATTATAGATGAGATATACTTATTTTCACGAGGAGGGAGAGATTTTTGAATCTTGATTCCCCTGCATATTTTTGGGATTTCCCCTAAAAGAAAGACATAATCCAGGTGCGCGCGGTCTCCCGTGAGCGACAGAGACTACTCGGTTCATCACCCGCAGCCAACGGAAGGAGGCAAGAGGGCCAGCACAGCATGCCACAGTTCAAACGGCACTCCCGCAAGCAACAACCTTTCCCCTCCCTTCCCCTTCCGTCCCACTCATCACCGGCCACTCATCTCAAAATATTGCTCTTTCTTGGTATGATATGTTGTGCCCAGATGCAGACCTCTACATATCTGTATTTATGCCTCTACGCAGCACATCTCATCTGTGCATCATTGCCGAAAACGCCTCCCACAAAAAAAGGCCAAAACTAACACAACTCCCGGCTGCCACTTGAAATAGCAGAGCTCCTTCAACTCCTTCCCTCTCCTCGAAACTTCTCTTCTGATTTCCGTGCTTCGTCTGGATGCTTTCTATTTCATGAGACTACCTGGAAGAAGAGGAAAGAAAGAGAAGAAGATTAAGTTCAGTTCAGCAGCACGTGCGAGCAGAGTGGGATCGAGTTGAGGAGCTGCGGAGAGGTATGGAATTGAGCTATGCTCTGCTGCTCTATGTTTTGCTTCTTGGATATGCATTCTTCTAGGTGCCATAGAGTTGGTTCGGGATTAATTGATGCGTTTCATTTCCCTTGTAGCTATTTATCTGACTGGACCCTTTTGCAGCTTACACAATTTAACTTTGTTCTAAGTAGTTTCGAAGAGGAATAGAGTAGCAGATTAGGCCATTCTACTTGTTCTAAGTACTCACTTCTTTTAGAGTAGTACGTTTTAATGGTATATACTGGCTTGTCCAGGTTTTTCTATGTTCCATTTTTCACCTGAAAGGAAACAACTCACTATAATAGATATTATAACTAACAGTTTTTGGAATGAACCCATTGTTTCATTCTAACTGATCTGACCACTTCAAACATGTTTTTCGCTCGCGCCGAAACCATACACCCATGATGCTTTCACATAATTAGGGCCAGCGGATTGATTCATGTCTAGCTACAACCATCGATTTTAAAATTCCATTTTCCTGTTCCATTGTGCATCAATATATTTAAGCACATGAATAATATATATAAAGCTCTTTTGATGGTTTCTAATTCAAAACCCCAATAGGCAAGAACAATGGAGGATATGCAGTCCAGTCTACCATTTATAAAAACACAACAAATATAAAAGTGTGATTTTATTTATGATTTTGAATAAGTACATATTTTCGACCATCTAATTGCCAAATACCACAAAGAAAATCGACATCAAATGAATTGTTTTAATTCAAAAAAGGATTCTACTAATTGAACCTTTACTTAGTTTGTCTGTATGAGATGTTAAGTGAAAATTGTTGCCAATTTCTTAAAAAACCACCACCCGTAGTTTGCGAGTGTAGATGAATCGGATATGATTTTTTTATACGCATAGTCTTCTTCTATGCACAACGACAATTTAATATTCACTTGATTTTCATGAGTCAAAAGAACAAAGAACAAAGAACAAACTAGTTTTTTTTCACCTAAAGAACAAATTAGTTGATAGAATATGGTGCTTAAAACCATTGCATATCTATTTGCTCGTACTGACTTGATCGAACTTTTGAGTTTAATAAAAATGCCTTTTTCTGAGAAAAAAACCATTGCCATAGCACCAAAAGTGGCACACTTGTCAACTTGACAAGTGCTCGTGCAATCCAGCAAAGTAGTTTGAAGAATCGTGCAATCCAGTATGGATTTTGCACTGAATCCAAGAGCACTAGCATTGGTATCCATGGTCCTAATTTGATCACGATACAAAATCAATTGGGTCAAATTCTTCTATTTCTTATAAAAATAACCTTTTTATATACCAAAAGTGGATTTAATTATTTTTCCAATATGATCCCCTCCACTGATCAATTATTTCGTGTTGTCTTTTTGATTGCACTTGTCATCCATCCAAGAACCAAGTTTTTAGCCCATGTGTCATGATAGACACAAATGGCACACTAAAATAGCAAGTGGCAAAGCATTATCCCCACTAAAATTGCCTTGACCATCTTTTAATTCCAAGTGTGTGATTCCATCATCTGATCATTAGATTTGAGCAAGTGCCCTGGCCTTTGTGCCCTCTTACCTGACTAATTTAATGGCGAAACTTTTTGTTGTGGCATGGTGACAATCTTGTGCATGTTTGGTCCTGGTGAGGTGAGAGCGAAACATTGGAGGGAGTGGAAGGTGGTAGCTGACACGTCATGATCTTTGGAACATGTAGTTATAACACATCGAAGCAACTTTGGCTGTCCAAATCATATACAAATTATACAAAGTTCAGGCCAGGCCACTGACGCACTGTTTGAAGCTGACACTTTCTTATGATCTTGTATAAGACCAAAAAATAAAGGACTTTCTCTGAAGCCCTGTAGATTTTAGCTCAATGGGGGCATCAGGTATGATTACCTAACAAACAGAACATACATGGTGCATGCATCAATGCAAACATTAACATAAACTGAGGATCAAAATGAAAAATAACTGCGTGTGTCCTAACTATAAGGCTCATAACGGTTATATTTGTAGATCAGAATCATGCCCAGCTGTAAGTGTGGCCAGAACAGAAGCACACACATATCTGCATAAATGTCGCCTTACAGCCAAGTCAATCTGTTAACTAACAAGTTTTATCTTCTGTGATCTTTCAGGGCAGCTAAAGCAAAACTCCGGGGTCAATACTACATACCCATGTAATCAAGATTTCGCAGATTTACCAACAATCCTTGCAATGAGAATACACATCCTATTCTGCCTCCATCTCACCATACTCCTCTCCCTGTCCGTGAGCTCAACCTGCCAAACTGATCCTCAAACAGAGGCACTTCTCCAGTTCAAGGCCAGCTTAACTGACCCTCTGAACCATCTTCAGACATGGACAAGCGACACCTCGGCGTGCCACTTCCTCGGCGTCCAGTGCGAGGGAAGCACGGTCACCGAGATCTCTCTGTCGAGCATGAACCTGTCCGGCAGGATCTCGCCGTCCATCTCCGCGCTCCGCGGCCTGGAGCGGCTCGTGCTCGACTCCAATTCATTGTCAGGAACTGTACCTCCTCAACTGAACAACTGCACCCAGCTTCGGCTCCTGAACCTGTCGTGGAACTACCTGACGGGAGAGCTGCCGAATCTTTCGACGCTGACGGTTCTAGAGAGCCTCGACGTCGCCAACAATGGTTTTTCGGGGCCGTTTCCGGCGTGGGTGGGTGACCTGATCGGCATGGTGTACCTCAGCATCGGCATGCACAAGTTCGATCAGGGGGAGATGCCTCCGAGCATCGGAAACCTCAAGAACCTGACGTATCTGTACTTGTCAGGGTGCAACTTGAGAGGGACGATACCTGATTCCATCTTCGATCTGACCCTGCTGGAGACGCTGGATTTATCCATCAACAATCTCGGCGGGGAGATCCCGGGAAGCATTGGCAACCTGAAGAATGTATGGAAGATCGAGCTGTACAAGAACAGCCTCACAGGCGAGCTGCCGCCGGAGCTCGGCAAGCTCACGGGGCTGCGGGAGTTCGACGTCTCCCGTAATCAGCTCAGCGGCGTAATCCCAGCGCCGCTTGCCGAGCTCAAGAACTTGGAGGTGATCCAGATCTACAGCAACAACCTGTCCGGGCCTATCCCGGCAGAATGGGGCGAGCTCACGTCACTGACGAGCTTGTCCGTCTACGAGAACCGTTTCTCCGGCGAGTTCCCGGCGGACTTCGGCCGGTTCTCGTCGCTCCAGAGCCTGGACATCTCCGAGAACGGCTTCACCGGTCCGTTCCCGAGGTACCTCTGCCACGGCAACAGCCTCCAGTTCCTTCTCGCCCTCCAGAACGGCTTCACCGGCGAGCTCCCGGAGGAGTACACGGCGTGCAAAACACTGCAAAGGTTCCGGATCAACAAGAACCTGTTCACCGGCAGCATACCGGAGGGGCTGTGGGGGCTCCCCGCCGTGACGATCATCGACGTATCCGACAACGGGTTCACTGGGACCATCTCGCCGCTGATCGGCGAGGCGCAGAGTCTGAACCAGCTGTGGGTGCAGAACAACAGACTCAGAGGCACAATTCCCGTGGAAACCGGCAGGCTCGGGCAGCTCCAGAAGCTCTACCTGTCCAACAACTCGTTCACCGGCACAATTCCGTCGCAGATTGGAAACTTGGCACAACTGACGGCGCTGCATCTGGAAGACAATGCGCTGGGTGGCGCGTTGCCCGCCGAGATCGGCGCCTGCGCCAGGCTCGTCGAGATCGACGTCTCCCGGAACCAACTCACCGGGCCAATCCCCGTGGAGCTGTCGTTGCTGTCGTCTCTCAACTCGCTCCACATGTCGCACAATGCCATCAGCGGTATTATTCCAACGCAGCTTCAGGCGCTGAAGCTGAGCTCGGTGGACTTCTCGGCGAACCGGCTTACAGGTAGCGTACCGCCCGGGCTGCTCGTGATCGCCGGCGACGAGGCGTTCTCCGGGAACCCTGGTCTCTGCGTCGATGGCCATACCGACTCCGAGCTCGGCGCGTGCAATGTGGATGGCGGCCACAAGGGCGGCCTCATCAGGAGATCGCGTGTCCTGTTGCCGGTTCTCGCGATGCTGCTGCTCGTGGTTGGCATACTGTTCGTGAGCTACAGAAGCTTCAAGCTGGAGGAGCGGAGGAAAAGGGATCTGGAGCGCGGCGACGGCGGGTGCGAGCAGTGGAAACTGGAGTCGTTCCACCCACCGGAGCTGGACGCGGACGAGATATGCGGCGTGGGGGAGGAGAACCTGGTCGGGTCGGGCGGCACGGGGCGCGTGTACCGGCTGCAGCTCAAGGACGGCGGCGGCACGGTGGCCGTGAAGCGGCTGTGGAAGGGAAACGCGGCGCGGGTGATGGCCGCGGAGATGTCCATCCTCGGCACCGTCCGGCACCGGAACGTCCTCAAGCTCCACGCCTGCCTGTCGCGCGGCGACCTCAACTTCATCGTCTACGAGTACATGCCGCGAGGCAACCTGTACCAGGCGCTACACAGGGAGGTCAAGGGCGGCGCGCCCGAGCTGGACTGGCCGCGGCGGCGCAGGATCGCGCTCGGCGCCGCCAAGGGGCTCATGTACCTCCACCACGACTGCACGCCGGCGATCATCCACCGTGACATCAAGTCCACCAACATTCTGCTCGATGAGGACTACGAGGCCAAGATTGCCGACTTCGGCATCGCGAGGGTCGCCGCTGAGAACTCCGACGAGTTCAGCTGCTTCGCCGGAACCCACGGCTACCTCGCTCCCGGTGAGTTCACTTTCAGATTCAAGTTATGGCTAATTCGAAACAGACATTATTGACCATGTCACTGTCTACAGAGCTGGCATACTCTCTCAAGGTGACTGAGAAGACAGACGTGTATAGCTTTGGCGTCGTGCTGCTGGAGCTGGTCACCGGCCGGAGCCCGATTGACGCGCGCTTCGGCGAGGGAAAGGACATCGTGTACTGGCTGTCGAGCAAGCTCGCCACGGAGAGCCTGGACGGCGTGCTAGACCCGCGCGTCGCGGCGCCGTCGGACAAGGGGAAGGAGGACATGTTAAGGGTGCTCAGGATTGCAATGCTCTGCACGGTCAAGCTGCCGACCGTGCGGCCAACGATGAGAGACGTGGTGAAGATGCTCACCGACGCAATTTCCGGGCCCTGTAGCCCGCGCGGGCAGCCGCCGTCGCGGACCAGCAGCAAGAACCCCTGCTGAATTTCATAGAGCAGATTCTGACTCTTGTGTAGCGGTCTCTCTGTGTTTTTGCAGCAAAATTCTGATATGAACTTTGTGACGTACTATTACTAGGGTTATATATTTTAAGGTATTTTGTAAAGTATTGTACCACTCCTTGGTAGTTTGATGGTTACCTAGGGAGATTCGGATGATTTCCGTGAGGAAGAAGAAGAAGAAAGACAAATACAGAGAGGGAGAGACGTCCTCAATTTCTTTCATTTCAGTTACTAGATGACCTGTTGCGCTATCGTGCAAATGATAAACTAATTTAGAATTTAAACCATAAGTAACTTATTTTAGTATTAAAAATTAGTTTAGAATATAACTGCTTTAGTGTCCACATACATTCTATCGAGGTGCTGAAATAAGATTTACCTTTTTTTTTGAAATCAACTATAAGATTTACCTTTGTTTGTACTTATTGAGAGCAAGAAGACGGAAAGTTTGGTTCACAATTGTCATGCAGGCAATAACGCTATGTAGGCAATAACGCTATGTACAAACTGAGAAGGCGGAGGCACAAGTATCTAATTCAAACTTGAATTTATTGCATGAAAACTTATATTTGCATCAAAAATTACTACTGTATGGTCTCATCCAGGGGTATATATGATGCCCCCCATAGGGGGCCTCACAGCGCTCAGCGCACGTGAGCCGTCGGATCTTTACATTAGTGCATCTCAGTCGTCCATTTTTTTCACCGCATCCATATAAAAGGGACACCCACGGTGAAAACCCTAGAAGCACACTCACCCAATCCCAGCCGCCGCGCCCCATCCCCTCGCGAGTCTCCTTCCCCGTGCCCGGCGGCGCTGCTCCACCTCCCTGGCCGCCACCCACCTTCTCCTCCTCCCAAGCCCCGTGTCCCCACCTCGTCGGCCGGCCTCCTCCATGGAGCTCGAGCTCTGGAGACCCGTGGCGGGATGAGCATGGAGTAGCAGCAGCGGTGGAGGCCCTCATGGTCGTCTCCGATGAGGCGGAGGAGGAAGCCCTCCAGGGCGCCATCGGTCTGGAGGCCGCCACCACGGGTGGCGACGCTAGATGAGCATGAGGATCCAAGAGATGGGCCGTGGGCGCGGTGTGCGGGGGGACTGGTATGCGGTGGGTGAGCGCTCTGTCCCTCGCCCCCGACGTGCTCCTCTCCTCTCTCTCCATATCCTCGTCCTCCTGTTCTAGCCTAGGTGCATGAATTTTTTTGTTCATAAGAGAGGCTCCTCTACTTTTCAGTTCAAATCCGTATGTTTTCTGACTTTTCTGTCCGTTTGTTGTAGTGTTGCCCGGCATCCATACCCAAACTTGAAATGAGGTAACCTGTTGAGACCTGCTCCAGACCCAGCCGTCCACTATCAAGATTTGAGAAATATTACTCTGAAGAAGATTGTGGTGTAAGATTATGATTGGTTTCTGGGTTAGAAATGTATAAAGGAATTCTGCTAACTCTAGAACCATATGACCACTATTTTTTCTTTATAATGTTCCTACCTAGGTTCTATTAGTTTAGATCAGCTTCATGTTATTAGAATCGGCTAATGGGAGAGATCAGTTAAATCATTATTGATGAAGTGCTCGTCAACAGTGTACCTACATGTTATTAAAATCGGCTAATGTGAGAGATCAGCTTCTTTGGTTTCCATTTTTCTTAGGCTGGCGTGCATACACCTATGTTAAATGTGATGCTTGAGATGTATATTATGAAGTTTCTCTGTTGACATATTTATCGAAGAAAAAGAAATGTACTGCTATGCTTGAAAGGACTCCCAATAGAATACCTTATGTTTTATCTCCGATCCTAATCTTATTGGATTATAGCGATTAGAATTGTCTTTGTTCATTAGCAGGACATAGCTAGACCAGACATATTTGACCAAATTATTATAATTCTCATAAACTCATAGTTAACTTTTATGGCTGCATATGCTGGTCAAACATATCCTACTTGCTGCATAGATAAGTGTTTTTCTTACAGTTTTGTAGTTAAACTACATGTGTTGATACCTTCTGTTTTATTGGCAGTTTTCTTGCTGGTTATACCTTATGTTTTAATGTCAGTTTTCTTGCTGGTTACCCATTGCTTTAGCCGCAAATGTGCAAAAGTTCTCTGGCAAGTAGCAGGTTTGCTCCCTTTCCAGGTGTTAATTGGTGACTGCAGAAAATAGTGACTAAGAAAATCAAGTACTCTTAGATTCAGTATTACTTGTTGTACATCAAGGTTACCTCGTTTTATATGACCATTTCTTGGCTGAATTCTTGGTGAAGTTATGCTTGCTGGGTGGTCTGCTCCTCCGGAGATGATTGAAAGCTGATCTACCTCGCAATGAATAACAACACCCACATAAAGTTTACGGCCATGCAGAATATCAACTGAAATTCATAGTGATATACATGTATTTTCCCCCGGCTGGGGCTCATCATGGTGGTAGTTTTGAGCTGAAAGGCATGGGGGCGGCCAGACCATCACCCCCCCGCAGTTGTTTGACATGGGTCTAGAGATCTTCGTTCCTCGCCTAGAAGCCCTTGCCAAGTTTGCTTTTGGGATGGGTTTGCCTCAGGTATGTAATGCAAGCTTGTGATTTAGTACCGTCGTTCTATCACAGAACTAAGAATATGAGGTTTTTATATTTATTGGGGTAACCTATCGTAGGAAATCGTCGCATAGAAATCCGTATAGGTTTTGTTAGCATTTGAGTCCACTATTTTTATGAATTCGTTGCTGTGGGAGGATCTCACCATTTATATTTTAAAACATCATGTTTGTCAAGTGGTTATCTTAGTTAACAAAATAGAATATTTTTCTTTTGTTTGCTATGGCTTTGAAGTAAATTTATCCTTCCTGTTGTGTCCATCTCCATTATATTCACTATCTCCAGTGCCTTTTTGGAATTCTGGTGGTCATGATATCTTTGTTCGCTTGGTTTGGAGATGCGAGGTTCCAGAATTGGAGCAGAAAGTTGAGCAATGGTAGCGAATGACATAGTCGCTTTAAATTTTGCACTCCCTTCTTTCATACATTTATTTAGCCAATTGGATTGTCTCTGTTGAGGTAATGCTTTTTCTGCAGATATTTGTTAATTGGGTTCTGAAATAAAAATCAGTGATCTAAGATAAATAAGAGGTGAATTTTTTTTTAACTTGGTTTCTTGCCTATAGATGCTCACGTATTGACAATTGTTGTTTTTTGTTACTAAAAATTGATTGCAGTGTTCAAACAAAGAATTATGAGTGCTGCATTGCAATATGGTGCCTGATCTGAATAGTAATATTCAAAAATGTTGTTCCATGAAAATGGTGCAATATGTAGCATCGAAGAACTTGATTTGTTTCCCGCTTGATTGTTTATCATGTAGTTTTTTGTCTCCACCTGGTTGTTCCTATTTATGTTGTGTAATAGCATACCCATTTATGCGCAATAGGTGAGACGCTATTTATTTGTAACTTCGAAAACAGTGAGTACTACCCATAATCACTTCAGCTTTTATCTAAGAAAAAGCATAGGAACGGGAGAGGATTGAACATGTCATTTTTGTTTAATTTAATGGCATATTAAACTTGATGCACATGTCACGAGTTATAGCAGAGAATGCACACTCGGGATGATTTTGAGATCGCTGGGGATAGCAAGAGCCATGAAGCAGAAATATTTTTGGCAGGATCCCCATATCTGTATGGAGGGATCTAGGAAAGTTCTTTTGCAATGTATTATTATGGTCAAAGCTGCTCTTTGTTGCGAAGTTAAGCTCTGTACAATGTTGGTGGTTCTTTTCATATGATGCATGCCACACGTCTGCTATTCATATTGGGTCCCAAAACCAGTGTTCAGATCAGAAGTACTTTTCTCATTGTTAGAACTATTTATTTCGCTTTTCTTAGAGGTATTTACCAACTCTATGTACACGAGAGTGCTCAATTTTTGGGAGGAACTTTCAAACATATTCTATTCCATTCATGTTTATTTGATGGGCGTCCATATATGTTGATTAAAGATAGCTGGAATGAGTTTAGGTGTAGTAAAATCCATATATTATTTTATAATTGGTTAAATCATTATGTTGCACTATTGCCATCACGTCTTATCGGTCTCCGACTGCTGCTGGTAGTACTTTTCATTTTTGGTTATTACAAGCAGAAAAGCTAAAAGTTGTCTTATTCTTGCTATGGGTAACCAATTGTGGTTATAGCCATGGTGGAGATGAGATCCACAGTGTATCCGTATTTTGTTTTTTTGAACATACTGTATAATTATGGATTCTCTTTATTTCTCTCATGCTGTCATGTATCTCAAACACATAGATCACATAATATATCAACGTCCACTTAAATATACAAGATTAGAAGTTTGGTTGTGTAAGTAGCCGAACAAATAAACATATGGTTTGTTAGCTGAAGAAATGCTCATCTGTTATAAATTTAAATGCTTCATGTTCTTTTTCTTGTGCCAATGCTTATGAAGTGTAAGAGAGAATAGGGTCTATTGACAAGTGCAGCATGCAGCAAAGATATAGAACGAATATGGCATTATTTAGAATTTCTAAGAATTTCCCAGGTAGCTATATCTTGGTCTGAAAAACATGTTTATTACTGTACATTAAATTTCTGTTGTACATGTTAGTTTCACACATTATTTATTGCCAGGTTATCCCAACCATAATCTTGATCTTTCTGCAGGTATTAGGCTGTTTATTGAAATATCACCACACTCCAGCAGTGGATTCCCACAAATCTTGCAGGTTCAGGGGCAGGCCACACCAACAAGCGAGAGCTCAGAAATTGCTTGGTATCCATCATCAACCTTTGCACCTATTCGTGATATATGCGGCTTTGCTAGATGTACCTTCATCCATGGTAGGCCTCACCATAGGTGGTCTGCTTTTATTTCAGCCAGTTGTGCACCATGTACTATCTTCACAGAAGGATGGAAATTCACATCGAATTTAAGTATCTTTGCTAATTTGAAAAGAAGTTCACAAATATATTTATTTACCTTGAAATTTGGGGATATTCGGAGAAAATATTTAACATCAACAAGTATCTTTTAGAATTCATTTGTGCAGAGAGCTTTGTTCCATGATTCTGTTCAGGTCGTGGCTTTAGAGATAGTTACTTCTCCAGTAGACATGGTCTTTTGGTTTACTTGCGCTTCGTATACTTATCGTCTGCCTGGATGTCATGTTAGGTTCTTCCAACTGTGGTTGATGATCGGTAGGAGCTACCGGCATCATCTGATGCATCTGGAATAAATAAGAGGTAACCTCTCTTTCTATGTGTGGAAGCAGCCTATCGATACCTGCCTGGATGATGCTTCTATGTATCCCTTTGCTCACTAAGGTTCTGTTTAAAATCCTTTCAGCTGTAGAAAGTACAGAATGATACTTAAGAGTAAGAAGAAAATACCTAAACTACTGTCTTCCTATGGTAGCACCATCAGTTTAAGAGTGCGATGAAATCACTGTAAAGTTGTGCATTTCTAGGAGATGTCCGGCATCACTGTATTTATCAGTGGAAGATGTCGTGGTGGTGTGGTCCATCACTCCCGCCACCGTTCGGCGAGGCACCATGGATCCTTATTTTTAATCCAATCTTACTAGCCTATTTGGTATTGCTGCCTCTGTAGAGATGCGTCGTTCTGAGGTGAGCCTCTGTTTCATTCGATGTTCCTTGCATTGATTTTCTTAGTGTGTGCCTGTGATTTTTATCTTTGCGTACATGTGGTTGCCCTGGACACAAATAAAAGCCATTTGTGGGACATGTGGTAGTAATGCATGCAGTAGGAAAAAATAGTTAGAATGAATATGTATAAGGTCCATATTGAACACACGCACATGTTCATCTATATGCACCATATGGGTTCAGTATGGCAATTCAGATTCAAGTGTCCAATATTTGCGCCTCTCTTACTGCATAATAGTAATTTTGTTTTCTCAAACACACGCTTAAACACACGCCAAAGCGTGTGTATTTGTGTATTAGAAGAAAACTGCAGAAGAAGCGGGTGGTACACCAGCATAGCCAAGCTACAAAAAAATTAAAGTCTAAGAAGAGAAAGAAAGAAGCTAGAAAGAAATATATACCATTTGTTAGCCTGGGAGGGCCCTGAGTGCCGCGTCATCAGGTGGCCTGGAATGCGGAGGTAGGCTAGGAAGTGCTTTTGCCCCAGCAAGCATCCACATCTTTGCTTCTTCCAGAATATAAATGACCAAGTCTTCTCTATTGAGATTGATATTCTTAAAGATTACATCATTCCTTGCTTTCCAAAGCCTCCAAACGGTTAGCAGAATTAGATATTTAACACCTTTTTTTGCATTCCAGGGATGGCATTATCTACGGCAGTAGCGAACTAACGTTGAAGCTCTCATGGGCGCGAGGCATATAACCAAGCAGGTTAAGTCTGGACAGAATGTCATGCCATATCTGTTTAGAGAAGGAACACTGAGTGAGCAAATGGGGTATAGACTCAACCTCCTGATCAAATAAAGCGCGGGTGTCATTATCATTCAAGTCATGGCGTTTGCGCCTTTCTACTGTCCAACATCGGTCAAGCGAGGCCTGCCAAGCAAATACATTGCATTTGAGAGGGCCCCAACATTCCTAGATTGAGTTGTGATGAGGAGAGAATATGGAGCCTTCAAAAAATGCTTTGTAAGCAGATTTAGCAGAGTATGAGCCTGACTCTGTGAGGTTCCAAGTTAAGGTTTCCTGCGAGCCCGGATGCAGCTCCTGCTCAGCAGTGATGTCTGCTAACTGAAATAGAATGATAGCTTCAGTGGAGAGGGTTCCACTAATATCCCTGATCCAGGCATTCTCTGGTAAGGCTGAGGCGACTGACCGGCACTTGATGACACGAGGACTAAGAGTAGCAACCACGGCAGGGGCAAGATGTGCAATACTCTGCCCAGCAAGCCATCTATCCGACCAGAAAGGCAGGTTAGTGCCATTACCAAGGGTGGCTGTAGTTATTGCATAAACAAAGGGCTTCGACGTGGCGACTGAGATGGATGTGAAAGTTGATCCAAGGGCGCAACAGTTGCCTAATAGTACTTCATTTCAGGAGATATTGGTGGCCCAATCTTGATAACCATATATGCCTTTTTGATATGAAAACATAAATGTGGTTCCATGTTAGAGATATGCTTAGAAGTAGCACCATGTTCATGTGTTTGTTCCGGTGGGAAACATAATTTATTTCTAAAAATGTATTCAATACTAAATGACCAAATAGACGATGCATCACTTGGTGCTTATGTTTTGGCTATTGTGCTACTTGCCAGCACCACTCCTGGAGATTCTAAAGTTTTGGCTTGCATCATAGCGACATTCATAGTTTCAGTAACTTTGAGCTTCAGATTAAGGAGATACAAATGATTTTTTTGCTTATCATGGCTATCTCTCTGAAGTTGATGAAGAAGCTTGCTACCATTATTTGATTTTCTGTTATTTCTTTGACAATCCTTTCTAATATGTTTCCTTAAATTTATATATTTTTAAATGTGAGGACGTGGTGATTCCTATTGTGCAGCGAACCAAGTCAAAACTTTAAAATGTTTTATCTCCTCCAAAATTACTTGATAAGGAATCCTGCAAATGATTTTAGCTTATCATGGCTACCTTTCTTTTGTTGTTCATTCCTTACTTTTGCTACTTTAGATAGTCATACAATCGTACTTATTGTACTATATTTTCAGTATTATTCATTGTAATATATCCGCCTATTTTCCTGATTGTATATAATTGTTTGTCTAAAAATATGTATTATCATTTTATCGTATTGTTTTTATCACCATGATACCAAATGTAAATCGGTGTGAATTTAACGGGGTCGTGCGCCAAGGCGCACAATTATATCTAGTTATGTACAAACTCAGTAGGCAGTAGCCAACATGATAAATTACCCCGGCTGATATGCATAGAAAACCTCACATCAACTCTATCCCCATCCTTGAGCTTGGTCTCGGGCAACACGGATTTTCTATTGACTGAAAGCAGCGTCCCATCCGTGCTCACTCGTTAACCAGCACAAGCCTCACTATCTTCACATACTATCGTAGACAATGTCCAACGCATAAAGATATTGGTCCGGTAAGAGCTCTTGAGATGAAAAGATCGCACGACAGAATAAATAGCTGCATGTGATTAAAAAGTTCACTGCAAAGACAGTGTATAAAAAGTAGATACGAACATATAAAGGGAAGGTGAAGCACCATAATAGCATGGCTCTAAGTGCCACAACTACTGCACAAGTGTTTTGTTAATCGCACATCATCTCACAAAACTGAAAGCAGATGGAACATCAGTGAGTATCATGGAACCTCATATACAATACCTATGTGTTTCTGGAGTATATATATTCATAATAGTACTATTATGCTTGCTCCAACTCAGAGTCCAGCTAAGATATCACAACTGGTGTGGCTTGGTACGATAAAGGAAATAGAAATATGAAGTTATACATAACTTATCCCCGTTAAGGAGCTTAATTAGATAATACCATTGAACTGCCAAAGAGAAAATCAACCTTTCGATAGAGTAGACGGGTCAAACAAAGACTTTGCTCAACCCTAAGATATATATAAGAAGCAAATACTATATCAAGATTTCAAAAAAGGTCACGATGAGAACAATAGGAGACTGAGCTTCTGGAAATTAAAGTGCATCATCCAAACAACGTAGTGATGCTTTGTCTATGGAGGTTCAGACTAATAGGGTTGATCAAACAATGCACACCATGATCAAATAGCAAATCAGATTAGCAGTATAACCAACATGATGAGTAGGAACACTAAAATAGCAAGCAGGTCAATTAATAGACAACAGAACTTCTATAGGACCTCACACGCATTAGAACCTCACCCACAACCTTATATATACGGTAGAATGATGGCTAAGAGCATCTGCACATAAAACTCTTAGAATGAACTGTTATCTTAATCACTAAGACATGAACATAGCTACTTGTTCCAAACAGAAAAGGTTCATCTCTGGTTAAACTTCGAATAACACATGCTTATATAATGACTTTAGATTTCTGTAGAGAAAACAATTCTTCCGAAGATTGATTTTATCAAGCTTTATATGGCATCATGGTCTGTGTAGATGCTATTTTTATATATACTGGAATCCTAATGCCGGAGATAACACTGAGCACAACCCACACTGAGCACAACCCCCACACCTGATCTCTGCACAAGACATACACGACCTCTGAATTGGTGGTCTGAACTCTAGTTAAGGTTGTTGTTGTCGCTACAAGCTAACACATAATCACTACCAAACTACCAATGGAGAAATAAAAAGAAAACCAAGAGAAAATACATAAATATATAAGTTTCCGACCTATATATGCACATCCATTTTTCAAGTATCAAACCCTCACAACTAATCTGCAAATCATGTGTTTTAATTAGTAAACTGACACTAAGAAGACAAATTAGACAACTACATACAACATTGTGGAATCCCCAAATCTACACCTGTCCTTTAGCATCTGTATCAGCCACCAAACAGCAATAACATCAACAAGATCATATGAATACCTGCAATAACTTGTAGGTTGCGGCAACAACAAAATCATATGAATACCTGCAATAACTTGTAGGTTGCGGCAACAACAAAATCTGTTGCTTCACCATTATAATCACCTGTGATTGCATCTCCTAACTTTCTTATATCCTTTGAGAACTGCAAATAGAACTACAACTACATTAGTCAATATCACAAAAGATATTCTAGCAAGATATTGAACTGTTTGATATTTCTAGAGATAGTAGGATTGCAAGATATGCAAAAAAGGTAGATTATTAAAGAAAATATATTAAATGATGTTTTGGGGAAAGTTCTTGCCGCTTTTGTAAGTAACCATTTATCTACCTAGGCTGAAACTAACAACCATTCTCTCGAATGGTTACCGACTAATCTGAGCTGCATCTATATGTGTTAGGTGTGAGCTATCATCGGGTCCACTCGAAAAAATATTGTTCCTCCGAGTAAAACCCACCAGACACCACAATTTTCTGGATTATGTGCTAATCATTCTAAAATGGCAGGTCAACTCTACACATATCACAAAATGATTTCTATAAAGCGTAATGATTTCTGTAATGTAGCAACAGCCATAGAACATAATGATTCCTGTAAAACAAGATATGTAGACATAGATGACATGCTGAAATTCCTTTTTTGGAGATCACCTTTCCAATAAGCAAGTCAACATAAATAACAGCTATTTTTGGAACTTTAAAATGAATTTGAATTATCCCCTAGTTTTTACTTGATATTTTGTTACCATCTGCGAGCTAGCTTGCGAGACATAGTCACATAGTTTTATCTTTTCTTTGAAAGGTGATATATGTAAGTTTGTCACAAGTTACTATTCTATCAAGCTACCTTGTTTTATAATCTTTTTTTGAAAAACCAAGACATAACCTTTTTTTTAGAAAGCAGCAATGGGTTAATATTCGTAGTGAAGATCATGAAAACTCACATTAGAATAAAAATATGGTCATCACTTAGCCTCTGTTCTCCAGATCAGTACATATGACCTAAAACTAATTAAACAAACATATCAGTGTGTGATAATCTACCTCTATGAATTGAAGATGACAACAGTTTTCATTTATGTCGTATGACCAAATAAGCTGCAATACGTATAATCTCTTCTTTGTCTCTCCTATAAATAATAATTACTGGAACCCTCATGCCGAGAAAATCCCTACCGAGCACCGCTTACACCGCAGCAGATTCATTGGAATCCTCGGGCTGTTTTTGCAGCTGCAAGTGAACACATGATAAGCACCAATGCGGAACGGAGATTCTGAGGACAGAAACATCATCTACTTGGACACAACGTGATGTCATTCATATATGCCACACATTAATTAGAAGGTGGCATGAAACTATTCAGAGATCAGATTAGAACGTAAGACTACCAACAAAAGGCTAATAGGGAAATGCCACAAATGGGAGAGAAGCCAAACCATAAGGTGATTTGTCTCTGAACACTATCTTCATTTTTACAACGAGAAAACAAGATCAGAGCGCTCTATATGCAGCTCTAGGAGGCCAACTCTGACGTTTAACGTAAGACTACCAACAAAAGGCTAATAGGGAAATGCCACAAATGGGAGAGAAGCCAAACCATAAGGTGATTTGTCTCTGAACACTATCTTCATTTTTACAACAGAAAACAAGATCGGGGCGCTCTATATGCAGCTCTAGGAGGCCAACTCGACATCGCTGTTGCGAGGACACGGAAGAGGGAGGAGGCACGGCTGCCTCCGCTCCTTGCCAGCCATGTCCCGAGTCTTCTTCAATTTAAATGTCAACTCGGATAGTTTCAAGCCTGCAAAACAAGAATTTGACTCGTTAGAGACGAATATTTATGGGGGTCACGAGACAGCATAAAATTCGTACCACACATAGACTATACAAATAAATGTTAGCTAGACCTGAAGCTATTAGACAACGGCACGAGAGGTTGTGTTCTGGCCATAACACAATGTGGCTATGTGATGCGGATCGGTAGGCCGTAAAGCGATATACTTATGACATTGCCTTGCTCTCATTCCGATACGAGTTGGGTCAATAGAGTGAGTAGACCTGGCACCATGAGCATCATCTCCCAAACAGACTAAACAACCGTTGACAACGAATTTACCCTGACTGGGGAAGATTCATAGAAGAGGCAGCAGATCTCCTTCGCGCTACTTGATATGGTCTCTCGCCGACATACAATCACCTCGTGCAAAGGCCTGTGAATACGTGATGGAGAACCTAAGAATACGTGAAGAGGAGAAGATACACATAAAGAGGCTCACCTGCACCCAATGAGGAGGAGAGGAGGGAGGCGCTGCCTCCGAACTGCCTCCGAACCGCAGAGCTTGCACACACCTGGTCGCCACCACTCCATCCATGGCCGCTACGGCGGCGTCGACCCGCGGCGGCGGCTGATGCGACCCCTGCCCACATACTCTTCGCACGGTGATGCCCGCGACCGGCGGTTACCATGGCCTCCCCGCGCTCCACGCAGCAGCGCCCCCCGGCAACTGTCCTTCGCCCCGCTCTCTAGATGCGAGGTATACGAGGCAGTGGCACCTACGCTCCCTCCTGGCTCACGTCGGCTGCGGCGGGCTGCCTCCCCTCATCCCTCCTGCAGCGTCTGGATTGAGAAGGAGAAGAGGAGATGGCGCGGATTGGAGGAGGAGGAGAAGGAAGGTGGCGGCCGATTGGAAGACGGGAGAGGAGCTGGGGATTGGGGGAGGAGAGGAGGCAAGCGATTGGGGACGGGAGGACATCTAGGGTTTTCACCCGGTCCAAAAGAAAGGCGAATGAAGACGACGCGAACAAGCGCGCGTTGCTGCCTCTCGCTCGAGGGTCCGCCTGTGCTCTGGCCCAGTCGTCATGCACCAACAATGAGAAGCAGCTGGTGAGAAAAAGAACCACTTGATCGGACGGCTGAGGTAGAAAGTGGAATCTAAAATTTACTGTGCAGGGTGAAATAAGCGTCCAGGATCTTTTTGCCCCTTTTGGTGCTTTGGCTGGCCAAGTAGCGCAGCTTCCTTTATAGGAAGAATGCCTGATTGGGTTACATTGCTCTGCTTTTGTAGCCACTCCCCGACCCACAGCTGGCACGCAAGCCCCACACGAACACTTGCACAAACAATTCTGGTATTGCCCCACCTCACACACCGAACCCTGGTGCCACGCGCACGTACACTACGGTGCGCCACCTCACACACCTAACCCTAGTGGCGCGTGCACATACACTACGGTGCTACCTCCTACGTGAAAATTCCCCCCTTGGAAAACTTGCTTGTCCCCAAGCAAGCACCTTATAGGAAAGCTGACCTTGAGAATTTCATAGTCTTCCAAGGTTGTATGCCACCTTGCCAATGCATGCCCTCTAGAATTTCAAAAGGACCGAAGAATTTGTGAGCGAGCTTAAGATAAGGCCGACTGACCACCTACTGCTGCACATAAGGCTGTAACTTGAGTAAGACCTTGTCTCCCGCTTGGAATTCCTTTTCAGTTACTCCCTTAGTCCCAAAATGTAAGACGTTTAAGGGTTGATCAAAAGTCAAACTTTACTAACTTTGATCAAATATTTAGGAAAAAATATTTACATCTACAATATATAATGGACATATTAAGAAAATATACTTTATTGTGAATCAATTCATATTGATTTAGTATTGTAAATGTATATAGTTTTATGTATAAACTTGGACAAACTTAAAAAATATTGACTTTTGACTAATCCTTACACGGCTTATATTTTGGGACCGAGGGAGTATATGTTTTTGTCCACTTTCAACTTTTTTCTAATTCACCACAGACTTAATTGACCGTGACATTGTCTACATAGCTGGCGAAGACGTGTACATCTTCGGCGTCGTGCTGCTGGAACTGGTCACTGGCCGGAGCCTGATTGACACGGTCTTCGAGGAGGGAAAGAACATCATGTACTGGCTGCCGAGCAAGCTCGCCACGGCGAGCCTGGACGGTGTCCTAGACCCGAGCGTAGCGGCACCGTCGAACAAGGGGAAGGAGGACATGTTAAGGATGCTCACAATCACGATGCTCTGCATAGTCAAGCTCCCGACTGTGCGGCCAACGAATGAGGGACGTGGTCAAGATGCTCACCGACGCATTTTCGGGGCCCTACAACCCCCGCGGGCAGCCGCCGTCGCGGAGCTGCAGCAAGAACCCCTGCTGAATTTCATAAAGCAGACTCTGACGCTGGTGTAGCGATCTCTCTCTCTCTCTCTCTGTTTTTGCAGAAAAATTCTGATAGTATATAGTTAAGCTGTGTTGTAGTACTAAAATTATAATTTATAATTTCCCGTGAGAAATAGCCACGAAAGTAGAAAAAAAGTTAAAGATGATTTTCTCCACACCTGACAGAGATTGAAAAATTATTTCGTCATATTTACAAAATTTCAAGGATAATTTTCAAATAGTCCGACCAGATTCAAAGTCTCATGTTTAATAAAACTTAAACCGACTTCTGCTCCTTGTTCTTCCCTAACTAGTCCAACATCCACCAACGCAGCTCGCTGTGGGCTCGGATCCGCTCTATTGGGTGATCCAACTCGCCAGTGAGGTAGTGGAGTTCCCTCCAAGTCATAGCAGAAAAGGGACAAGAACAGAACCGGTGAACCATGGCCTCCTCTCGCCCACATGCGATGCACTTCACACCCTGTTTTATCTTTCGTCTATGTAGCTCTGAACCAATAGCAAGTCCATTTTCTATTAGCCTCTCTTACCAAAAATCACTGATGCGGAGTGAATTCAATAGTATAGACCAATCTGTCTAACGTCTGTTTTAAAATATTCACCAAAGTAGCTATTATTAGACTCAATTCAGCGGCAGATCATGTGCTCCGCCCATCTCAGAATGCATTCATGCAATGCAGACACATTCTAGATGGTGTTGTCACTCTGCATGAAATAGTTCATGAGATGCATCGGAAAAAACTGAATGGGGTTATTCTTAAAATTGACTTTGAAAAATCTTATGATAAAGTTAAATGATCTTTTCTTCAACAAACACTCAGAATGAAAGGCCTTTCAGATGAGTAGCACGCTCTTATAAATAACTTTGTTTTTGGTGGGAGTGTTACCATTAAGGTCAATAATGACATTGATCGATATTTTCAGACAAAAAAAGGGTTTGAGGCAAGTGATCCCCTATCTCCAATGTTATTTAACATTGTAGCGGGTATGCTTGCTATTATAATTAAGCGTGTGAAGGTTGATGGCCAGATTGAAGGGGTAGTTCCTCCCCTAGTGGAGGGGCGGTTATTTATTCTTCAGTATGCCGATGATACAATTCTATTTATGGATCAGGACTTGAAAAGGCACGAAATCTGAAGTTAATTTTTACAGCATTCGAGCAGCTATCAGGTCTTAAGATTTATTTCCATAAAAGTGATTTTTTATGTTTTGGTGAGGCCAATGGCAATGCCAACCTATATGCCGAGTTGTTCGGATGTGGGCTTGGTTGCTTTCCGATTAGCTATCTTGGTATTCCGATTCATTATCGGAGTCTGACGTTGGCTGAATGGAAAATCGTTGAGGAAAGACTACAGAAACGTCTTAGTAGTTGGAAAAGTAAATTACTGTCCCCATGAGGAAGATTGGTTCTCATAAATTCAGTACTTACGAACATGCTACTGTATACAATTTCCCTCTTCCAATTTCCCAAAGGAATCTTACATAGATTGGACTACCTCCGATCAAGAATCTTTTTGCAAGGGGATATTGATCGATAAGAAAAAGTATCGGTTGACAAAATGGAGTATTATTTGCCGTCCAAAAGATCAAGGTGGACTTGGAGTCCATGATCTTGAAGTTAAGAACACGACCTTGCTTGGGAAATGGCTGGCCTGTTAATTGAGGATTGTATATGGCAACAACTATTAAGGAAAAATTATGTGGATTCAAAAACGTTATCTCAGGTTATTTGGAAACCGGGGGATTCACACTTTTGGGCTGGCATTATGGCGACTAAGAAGCACTTTTTCCCTTATGGTTCTTTCTCCATCAGGAATGGGGCAGAGATTAGGTTCTGGGAGGATAAATGGTTGGGAACAACCACTCTTCGAGAACAATACCCAGCCTTGTACAATATTGTTCGTTATAAAGGTATACCTTGCAAAAGGTCATGGAAACCTCTCCACCCTCTATGACGTTCATACAGGATCTTATTGGCCCCCATTTAACTAGTTGGAATGGATTGCTACACAGGCTAGCTTCAATACAACTAGTTCAGGGGACTGATGAATTCCGATGGAGTCTTACCAAGAACGGTGTGTTCTCGGTTAACTCCATGTATAAGGCTCTTACTATTCTCAGTCAACCAATTGTCAACAATAAATCCTTCTGGAAAATGAAGATACCCTTGATATCAAAAGTCTTCGGGTGGTATCTTCCTCGAGGCGTGATTCTAACTAAAGAAAACCTTGTAAACGCAGTTGGTAGGGTTGTAAGAAATGTGTTTTTGTCATGAAGACGAGACAATGAAACACCATTTCTTCAATTATCGAGTTGCTAGATCTATATGGTCAATCATTCAGATGTGTTCTACCTTATACCTGCCCCATAGCATTGCAAATATCTTTGTCAATTGGCTAAATAGGGTGGATCCTAGGTATAAAATGCTTATCAGAGTGGACGTGATTGCTGTGATATGGTCGCTTTGGCTATGTAGAAATGACAAGGGTTTTAATGATAAAATTACTCTTTTGTGCAGGTCATCTACCGATGTACGGCTTTGCTTCGTTCATGATCACCACTTCAACGATTGGAGGACCGAGACCTCTTAACGGAAGTGTACACGGTTGGAGATACGGCCAAGGAGTTTATTTCCCTACATGGGTGGTAGCATAATAGGCGGATTGAAACCAACGGAGCTTAGTTTAGTTGGCTCTTTTTTGTCTTTTCTTTTTAGTTCTCACTTTAGAGTGGATACTTGAACGGCTTTGTGCATCTTAGTTATGCAGAGGCTAGGTGTAATGCTTAAAATTCTTTGAGTAATGAAGCTCCCTTTATCGAAAAAATGGGCTTTGACTTTGGGCGGAACTGGGGCGTCCCGCAATGTAAGCCAACCTGCATGAGACCTGCATGAAGAAGACGCCTCAGCCTGCTCTTCTCGCAGTTGCTTCTGGTGCAACCCCAAATGATATGCCGACTTAACAGAAAAAATACCATTCTTTGTGTAGTTCCATACAAGGAAGTCAGATATGCATGTGCACCCAACTGGAATCTGAAGGATATCATGAACATCAAGTTCTACAAAGTGTGCTCGATCTAAGCTTCCCCTCATTCCAGCCTCTTCCTTCTGGCAGCTATAACTCGACTACATTTTCTAGCTTATCATCAGGGAGTCTTCCCAGGGGACGAAGTGATCCTTCCCTAGGGATCCAACTGTCTTTCCATGCTGAAACTTGTAATCCGTCCCCAATCCTCCAAATGAGGCTAGCACGGAGCAGCTCCCTCCCATACACGATACCCCGCCAGGTGAACGAGGCACGCTTTGGGCAGCTAGCCTCCAGGAAATCATAGTCTTTAAAATAGCGAGCCTTTAGAACGCAGGCATGAAGCGAGTCTGGATTCGTTACCCTTGCTTTGACAACAAAGTTTAATTGAATACTTCATAATCTCTAAACCCCAGCCCTCCATCTCGCTTATTTCTGCACATCTTGTCCCAGCTAATCCAGTGTTCCTCACGCTTTCCATCAGCTGACCCCCACTAGAATCGTGACGAAATTGAGCTCAATTGCTTACAAAGCTTTTTTTAATAAAAGCAACTCATAGTATGCATAGGTACTGCTTGTAGCACTGATTTGACAAGCACGCTTTTCCCGGCCTTTGAAAGAACCTGGCCTTTAACACCCAACACCTTTCCATGTGAGTGCTCTCTAATGTGTTTAAAGGCCCCCTCCTTTGATCGACCAACTACCGTGGGCAGTCTCACGTATTTTTCAGTCACAGCCTCACACTCCATTCCAATGGTACTTTTCAGATGTTGCTTCACATCATCATGGTAACCATCCCAAAGAAGATAGAAGATTTAGCAAGGTTCACCTTCTATCCGGAGCTCACCCCATAACCATATAACACACTTTTCAGAGTTAGCAAACACCTCTCACTCACCTCCAACAAAACAATGCTATCATCGGGGCGGAGCTCCCCTTTGGGCAAGGTATGGCATCTGCCTTACCTTGATTTTTTGCAAAAAATCGCATATATATGCATCTATACACATACAATCAGTTTTGTACAAGTTCTATTCGTTTCCGAAGAAAAAACAAAAGGAAAAAAAGAGGAAATGGGCTCAAGGGACGAACTGGGCTGCTACCTAGCTGGGCCGGCCGTGCGATCTACGCTGCTAGGTGTGTGGTCGATGGATTGGTCTGGCCATATACGATACGGGAACGAGATCGCTCCAGCTTCCAGGAAAATCACCCGTGGTCACGTGCCTCGGGGAAACAGCCGGCCGCCTACGTGTTCGTCTTCATCTCTTCGACGTGATCACCGGATCAGACGAGTACCGAGTACGCGACAGTATACTGGATACAATACTCCGGGTCTCATTGCGCCTCCGTCCGCACGTCCCTAACAGTCTGCCGCTATCCTGCTGCAGGCTACAGAATACAGATCACCCGGCGTCTGTCTAGGTTTTCTACGAGATTTTGCAGTTCAAAGTTCGAACAATTTATCGCTGTGATTTTGTGGTCGAGGTTCGAGAAGAACCAAGATGGACAGGAAAGGGAAGAACGCTGTAGCCAAAGGGGGAGGTACAATTGTAGATGTTTTTATCAGTTGGATAAAATTTGAATTTGTGAATTGTGAGCTCGGTAACATGGGCAAACTACTAATGTATTTTATGTTTTCAAATTTCAGTTGCAGATTTGAAGAGATATTTTGTGCCCATTGCTAGTAGCATCCAATCTAAACCAAACACCCATGAGGAGACTCCAAATGTTATGCCAAATCAAGCTCAAGAGCAAGTGTAAGAAGGGACAGAAAAGAGCTCTAACCCGAGCACCCATGAACGTGCGAGTGATATAGCACACCAAGAACAAGAGCAAGAACAAGAAGTGGAAGAAGGACAGGGGACTTCGGAGCATGTGGTTCTAGAAGCTGGAGGTATAACTGATTTCGTAGAGTATATAAAACTTGATCGTGGACTTCGCTAGCGATGAGCTATGTCCCAAAAATGTCAAAATGACTTCCTCAACTATTCAAAAAATACTTGCGAGACATTGTGCGCAGGTGGTCACAAAATCCATCAAAGAAGAGATGGATAGTTGTCTTTTCTCTATTTTTATAGATGAATCCGTGATATATCCGTGAAAGAGCAAATGGCCGTGGTTGTGAGGTAAGTGTCGAAGTATGTTATTTCTGTTTTTACTTATTTTCTATGTAGTGTCATTAATCTGATTTAACATTTTATTGTAGGTATGTGAACAAAAGTGGAAATATTATTGAAAGATTTTTGGGTATTCAACATGTTCCAAACACAACATCTCTAGCTTTAAAGAAGGCATTTTTGGAGGTTTTCGCTAAACATGATCTACTTATTGCAAGACTACGAGGGCAAGGGTATGATGGAGCATCTAATATGAGGGGAGAATTTAATGGACTTCATAAATTAATCTGTTATGAAAACCCAAATGCTTTTTACATTCATTGCTTTGCTCACCAGTTGCAGCTGATTGTTGTTGCTTTATCGAGATGCTGCAAAGGTCTTGAGGATTTCTTTGATGATGTGAAAGAGATTGCCAATCTCTCTAGTTCATCTTGTAGGAGGAAGGATATATTCTTTGATAAGCACAAAGAGATTCTTCTATCTAAGATCAAGAAAGGTGAAATGCCCACAGGAGGGGGGGGGGTCAAGAAACATCTTTGTACCGTCCTGGAGATACAAGGTGGGGTTCTCACTACACAACCTTATGTCGTATTGAATCAATGTGGGATGCATCTGTAGAAATTTTGAGCATTGTTGAGTATGATTCTCGTAATCCAACTAAGGTGGGAGGATATGTTCATAAAATGGAGACTTTTAGTTTGGCAGGCGCTAGTCGTCGGTCGGCAGATGGGGTGCCAAAAAATCGGTTGCTTCCAGGAAGTTGGATCATGATCGTACGGAGGCAATTAGTATATCTCTCCTAACTTGGCTTTCCTCCACTGCTGTGCTACAGTACACGTCTATAGGCCCTAGTCCTGCTGCTTTGCTTTTCCGGTGGAGGTCATGGGCTGTTGCCTCTTGGGTATCTGGTAGAGCCTACCGTGATTATTGCTGAGTAAACAATGATTTCAATAGAAAGACAATTTCATATCTTTACAATCAAACCACTAATGTATTTACAACAACAATTAAAAACAAAATCCACATAAAATTTAGGTCTTTACAACAAATAGTAAACAATAATTTCAACAAAAAAATCTCAAATTAATATTGTTTGTGCCAAGATATTTTTACAACAAATTACTAATATATTTACAACAACATTTAAAAACAAATTCCACATAAATTTAGGTGTTTTACAACAAATAGTAATCAATAATTTCAACAAAAAAAATCTCAAACTAATATTTCTGTTGCCAAGATATTTTTACAACAAATCACTATTATATTTACAACAACAATTAAAAACAAATTCTACATAAAATTTAGGTGTTTACAACAAATAGTAAACTATAATTTCAATAAAATAATTTAGCAGCCATCCAACTATATATACACGTGCATGCGGCAGCAGAGCTAGCAAGGTAGAAGTATTAGCATACTGCATGCAGCTCCATTTATTAGCTAGTTTAACCAGCCACCTAGGCCATGTGGGATGCAGCAGCAGGTAGTGCAGTGCATGCATGTTAGCCAAGCGCGCGAGGCTGGCCGGTGGCATGCGGCTGCTCCAGTTTCTGCAGTGCATGCGGGATGGCGTGGGTGGATAGATTAGGCATTAACATGCGCTGAGGCCGGAGCGACCGATCGAGCGACGCGGTCGGTCGGCCGATGTGAAGAGTTTTCCTTTTAGTTTTGTGCTCCACATGAAGATGATGTTAAGATTACTTTGTATGACAAATGATGTATCTCTTCTATTGCAAAAGAAGGATCAGAATATTGTGCAGGTATGCGATAATGTTTAGTTGTTCTACTTTCCCGATGTATATTTTGTTGAATTAAACTTCTATTTGTATAATTTCAGGTCATATCTTTGGTTATGGATGTGAGAGCACTTTTGGTCAATTGGAGAGATCATGGTTGGGATTCACTCTTGGAAGGTGTCAAATCATTTTGCATTAAAAATGAGATCATAATCCCAAGTATGATACCATGGTAACAAAATGGGGTAGAACAAGAAAAGGGGAAAACACGCGGTCACCACTGATCATTTTTATCGTGTTGACACCTTTTATGTTGCCATAGACTCTATTATCACAGAGTTTGATCATCGATTTAATGAGGCATCTTCAGAGGTTATTCAGAATTTCTCTTGTCTTGATCCAAGAGACTCATTTGCTAGGTTCAATGTGAGTAAGCTTTCTTGTCTTACAGAGATTTATCGTGATGATTTCTCGGATTATGAGCGAGATCATATAGAAGATTCCCTTAAGCTATTCCTTGTTCATATGAAGAGAGTTGAAGATTTCAGAGTTTGTATTGACATTGCAAGCCTAGCTAAAAAGATGGTTGAACTTGAAAGGCACATCATGTTTTCTACAGCTTACCGCCTTATTGAGTTGGCAATGCTTTTACTGGTGGGGACGACAACAGTTGAAAGGGTATTCTCAGCTATGAAGATTATCAAGATAGAGTTGCGCAACAAGATGTCTGATGGTTGGCTTAATGATTTGATGATGTGTGTAATATCCCAGGTTTAGGGGATATAAAATGAGAGAACACCAAAGTGTGCATTGCATTCATGCATAGAAAATCCGGGGAATTTTCGCGCTTCAAATAAAAATTACCACAGTAACTGAAGTTTCACTTGACTTGCTGGAATTGAAGTAGATCATCAAGTCAAGCGCTATAAACTTCACTGTGATCTTTGCTAAAACCTTGTTTTGGGTAGAGATGATTTGATCTATGGATTAGATCAAATGGAATTAGATTTACAACAACACATTCTTTAAGAATCAAACCCTAACTTATTAACACTTAAAAGTTAGCAACTATCTTTGTGTGTAATTTAATTCACTTATAAATAAGTTAAACCACAGGGTCTAAAGTGCATAAAAGCCACACATTCTTATTTAAATCATAACTTATTAAGTATATGGAATATCATAAAACTAAATCCATTTACATTACGATTCATAGTTCAAACTATTTGAATAAAATTAACTATGAGTATTTTGAAACTCATATGATCATGCCTTGGAGAAATCAAACACCAACTATCCAAAATTGAGGAATAACCTTCAACTTTCACCTTTTGACCAATATTATAATATAAATCCAATCAAACATGGTATGATGACTCATCCACAATAATAAAACCATCCACAAGATATTTAGTAGCAAATGCCACTTGGCTATCCAAAAATAAATCATATGAGAGGATAATGATCTTGCCACATAGGATGAAAATATCTACATGACTTGCTTTCCAAGCTTTGCCACCTCATGCTCAAAGGATTGCCATGGATGAGGGCATGACAACCAAGCACCTTACTCATCAAACCAACACAAGAGTCACCACCTATGTGTCATGATACTAGAGCTTGCCCAAGCCTATAAATAGAGCCACACCCTTCATCCATATGAGCATCTTGTACCATGCTACAAGGAAACCAAACACTTGAGACCTTCCATGTGAATTAGTTAGGATCAAGATGAAGAAGCTAGGAGGTGGAGGCATACCACAAGATGCAGGTTTATCAGATTTCCTGAAGAACAAGCTACATAAGATACCAAGGTAGAATTCCTAGGCAAACCATATATTTAGAGGATCATATCATCATCTCTTGAGTAGGACCTTAGGATTATTCCAAGACATGGAGAAGTGAGAGAAGTTATAATACTAACCATAGTCATGTGCATACAAGAATATTAGAGTAGTACTAATCCTAGATGTTCAAGTCAATATTGGATCTTGGAGGTGAGAACCCTATTCCAATAGCAATACCTTAGAAAACCAATTCCATAATCATCACCACTTAGTATTAATTATAAACCCTAAGAATCTAGGATGAGTGTGATGAGAGGAATAATAAAGAGGGATTAGTGAGGAATAAGTGGATCTTGTCTAATGCATGATTATACCTTGCAAATATAGATGATAAGTTAAAAACATATGATTAATAGATCTCATCTATCACATAAAATAATAAGTATGTCACCAATAGTTAACCCCAAACCAATCCTCATGCCTTGTATGGAGAAGTAATGTCATTAAACCTAAACCTTGTTTATCCAAACACTAGAGTAACCCTAGCTAGCCAATAAAACATAATCAAAGCTTATGTTCATATCCTAATTCTTGGTTGTGTATCAATTGGGTGATCACAACTAAAACCCTAGGTCACCTTTGCATTTCAATCCAAGTATCACTTTGGATTAAAAGTAAAACCCTGCCATGCCTCATGCCTATTGTATATTTCAATTAATGAAGCATCATCAAATTCTTAAACCCTAAGAACTATCACACACATAAAATCATGAACCAATTCCATACCCTTTTCCATTTGTTGAACTCTAGTCATAATTCAACTATATGTGAGTAATCACTATGGTTAATCAATAGAAAAATATAATATGTTCACCATGCACATGTCTAAATTTTAAAAGGCATTTAAACATATGTGATTTCTAAATTTAAAAAGCAATTGAGATGAACCCTAAAATAATATCTATTTGAGTCTTAATTTGTACCTCATAAGAACCAAAATTAATCAATTATAAATGGTTGTTTAAAAACAAAACAAGACAGTGAGTATCATTATCAAATTGTTATAATATTCAAATAATTTAGAACCTGCAAAACAAAACAGAATTCAAATTTGAATTCAAAACATAAAATAGAAACCAGGAAATAAAAACGTAAAATAGAAAAGAAGAGAAGAAGCTTACTCGGCTTACCTGGCCGTGCAACCCAGCAACAGCCCACGTCGTTGGCCCAGCAGGAGACCAGGAGCAGGCCAACACAGCCCAGACGCAGCCCAGCCCAAAGCCACTTACCGTTTCGGTCGCTTTAAAATTCGTGCGAAGAGAAAAGCCTCGTTCTTCTTCTTCCCCGGCGTCGACAGCACGCCTGCGCCAGTAGGCCACGACCCCGGCGGCGATAAGGACGACCTGGACGTCGCAGGCCATCTCAGAACCGTGCCCAACTCCTCTCGCGTCCGTCCTATCCAACTACGTCAAGATTCGCGCCCAGAACTAACGCCGCCATTGCCGTGCATCTCGGCCGGACGCCGCCGTCGCGTCGTCAATCCCGATCGCCTCGCGCTCTATAAATATGCCAAGAGCTTCCCCTGGAAACCCTAAAGCTTCGCCGCCCATCCATTTCTTCCCAGAACCTTTATATCTCTCGCAATCAACAAACATCACCGACGGCCGTTCTCCGGCTAGCCGTCGATAGAAGCCACCCCGGAGTCTAGGAGGTAGCTGAGCAGAACCGCCGTGTCTCCGTGAGCTTCCTGGCAGAAGGAATCGAAGGGGGACGGCTCCAGACGCGGACAATCGTCCGTTCCCTTTCACCCAAGTTCGTCGGAATCCGCGACGCCGTGCTCGTCTCCGACCATCTCAAGCTTCGCCGAGGGTCTCATCATCTTTCTGGTGAGCTTGCGCATCTTCCGAACCCATTAGTCCTCCCTAGCATCGCGTGTAGCTCCGTTTCAAGGTTTGGCCGGAGTGCGCCGCCGCAGCACATGGTTGCCGGTGATGCTCCGGCGAGTTTCTCGGCAAACCACCGCTACCATCGTGTTCAGTAGGACGTGGGGATCCGAAAAGTATACTCGCGCATCCCGGGAGGCCGGAAATCGGCGTCTCCGTCGTGCCCTGCCTCGCCGGCGTTGAGCCGCCGGTAGGGTGACGTGGAGATGGACCCATCGGTCGTGTTGACTTGGTCAGCTGCCAACGAGGCAGATGACTAGTCAGCGACCCCACTCGTCAGTCGCAGTAGCTAGGTCCGAACCGGTATGCTTAGTAATTTCCATTTAATTTAAAAACCAGTAAATTGCTGAAACTTTGCAAAATTCTATAAAATTCATTTCAACTCAGAAAAATATGAATAATATATCAAAATGCTCACAAAAATAAACTCTATTCAAATAAAATGTAAAACAAAAATGTGTGTCAAAATAAAAATTCACATATTTTTAACCTTATTAATTATGCCATTTCATTTATTTAAAATACAATTGGAATTCAATAATTAGTAAAGTTTAAAAATTAAATTTTAACTATTCAGTAACTAAGTAAAATGTTAGGATTAATTTTATTTACCATATTTGCATTAACTTAATTATTAGTGGTAATCCATAAACCCTAATTTGAAAATTCTAAGTTACTATCTTCTTAAATAATAAATCAAGAAAATACTAAAAGCCAATATTAATTTAGTAACTTAAATATTGTGAACTTAAATAATTTTAATTTGCAGGTTACTATTTTTAAAACCTAGTAATAATTGTTAAACCCTGATTCTGAATTAAACCTAAATAGGAGTTACCCTAATTATTAATTCATGTGGAAAATTAATAAAATGTTAAACCATTACTAATTTTGATTCAAAGTAATTAGTAACCACAACTCTATTAGCAATCATCATTTTAGGAGTTGTACAGTAGTTTAGAAACCCTAGTTTCAATTTAAGTAAGAACTGGATCCCATTATTTCATGTGATCATACCAACTTAGAAGCAACCCTAAAACCCTAATTATGTATCACATGTGATCATGTGAGATTCACTTGACATATAGAACCCTAATAAGCCACAATTGAATGCATGCTTATGATCCACTAGCATAGGACCAAGTCACACAAAATTATCATTTCATGTCCCTATTCTTAATTAAAAACTTATATGATCCACTAGTGCCACCTAGATATAAACCCTAACTTGTTAATTGAATTAGTACCATTGATCACCACTCCTATATACCATACCATTAGGATCAACCTCAACCATCATAACCCTAGTAGAACCATAATGATAAACCCTAGTATCAACCTTGTGTAGTAATTCACATCACATGCTCCTATTCCAACTAAACCCTACTTAGAGAAATGATAAGCCACTTAGCTTAGAAACCATTAGAGATTACTTAGTGAAGCAAATGTGAAGCCATAGTAAACCCTAACTCATAGCAACACCTTGACCATCATCCTTTGATATGATGCTTAGAAGAAACCATAGCAATAAACCTACCAATACTTGTTATATAGAAACCCATTCCAAGTTAAGAACCAACTAGTTCCTATTAGTGAAACTACATGAGCCCAATAATAAAACCTAGAGTTACCTAGCTTCTATGTATAGTCACTCATATTCTTATTTTAACCTGTTCTTCAAAAGTTATTCTTTTGAAGTATAACATAAATAATCCTCAATCATGTCTTGTAGAACTTAAAATTGACCACTGTTCTTTACATTTTGTTCCACCAATATTCTTTATGTGTGAACTTGTTATGATGTCTTATATCACTTGATTATGATGCTAATATCACCAAACCCTAATAAGAACCTTGTTTGAGAATCATTCTAAAAGTGCAACCAACCCTAAAGAAATCTTTACAACTCATACATCCTAAATCATCGAGGTTAGGTTACGCTTGGGACGATTGCATCTCATACTATGCATTATAGCATCTTTGCCAGTTCTTTAAACATTGTCCTTACCGGACGATGATGGTATTTCAGAATTTGGAGTTATCACGTATCGAAGCTTTTGCCCGCATAATCTTGCAATCAATAAAGGCAAGTTCATCGCTTGCTCATGTCATTTGATTATTTGTATCAAACTATATGCAAAGTACTATACTTATCACTCATGCATTGAAAAGCAAAGTATTATTTTACAATTATGAATATGACTATGTGGTGGGCAATGGAACCATGGTATGTGTTGATATGGTGGAGGTTCCATTGCAATGGGTTATATCACCCTAGGATTAATTACCAATGCCGTCCAGTGATTCTAGCGCCGTACAAACCGCGTTGACCATAAGATCTATAATGGCTCTGGGGAAGCCAGCCGTATCTTTTCCCTTCTGCACGCCAACGGATTGGTAGAGCCGGCGGGGTGTTGGAGGCACTGCCGTAGGTTGGGATAGCCTTTTAAATCCCCATCCATTAGTGATGATGGCTCTACGATCTATGAAGGATTGTCCAAAGTACACCATGAGTAAAGCCGTATTATCGGGGAAGTCTACCGGAGGTGTGCGGGTGGACAAAAGGGTGGGTTTGCGATCGCGGAGAAGGCGGTGTGGGCTTGGATCTTACACCTGGCCTCACACCAAAGGAAGTGTGGACGGGAAAGCTTGCACCGGTTGGCAACAAGGATAAGGTCTCTTATGGGAAAAGTAACGCACCTCTCGCAGAGGATACCGAATTGTGATCGTCACTCCCCGTTCCGGGAAGGGAACTGCGAACGCGGCAGAAAGGAACTCCACGAAGTTCTGGTCAACCCGTGAAGACCGACGGGCATAGTTTTCGAATAAAATAAACCTTTTGAAGAAATGTTTATGAAAACTTGCATTGGCCTATGACTTTCTGGTCTATGGCCGTAGCTAGTGCATGATACACATATTTCCTAATATGAACTTGCTCGAGTACGCTCGTACTCATTCTATCTCGTTTGAACCCCCTTCTTAGAGCAATGCACCGAAGGAGAAACTACCGTGGAACTCGAAGACAAAGGAGTCAACCGCAACAAGATGAAGAATCCAATCAAAGAAGTCAATGGAGTCAACTTCGCATCGGCTAGAATGGAAACTTAGACTAGTAATAGAAGGGAACCTTTCCCTAATCCTAGCACCTAAGTAGCTAGATTTCTATAGCAAGCCAAGTAGCTCTTAAACTTGAGTTAGCAATAAGATAGACTACGAGTCGTTCTTCCGGAGCTTTATTTGAAGTTTTACCTCACCGTAAAGTAGGAGGTTGTGTTGATCTTATGTAAACAGCTCGTGTGTACTTCTATAGACATACCTTGGACTCGCATATGTTTCGTTGTACCACTCTGAGAGATGTAATATGAGTGGAACGGTGTTTCACTTGTGTTATGTCAACGACTTGTGTACTACACCATGCAGTGGTACGCTGGGTCACCACAGCTGGTATCAGAGCAAATGCTTTGACCCTAGGATTAAAACCCTTTAAAGGAGACCTATAGGTTTGGTAGTGTCTATAGGAAGTTGTCTTAGCCAAACCAACTATTCTTTTGACTTGAGATGGGTATTCACTTGAGAATAATCCTGACACACTTGAGTCAATCTTTCTTATCTATATTTCTTAAATAAGGTTAATTAGTTATCTTGCTTCATTCCAAATAACTAGAACACCATTGAAGCTTAAGATAATTGGTGGTAGTAGACCACAGTTGGTATACAACACATGGTAGTCCAAAGAGAGGATACAACCATAAGGAAGATATCCTATTGGAAGATGTATACCAAGACAAGTATGGTTAAGTAAGAGTCATTTAAAATGTCAAATGACTGATGTTAAGTAAGGGAGGTAAGTTATATAAGGTAGTATATGTCTATGATGAGTCAATCATAGGAGGTAAGGAAGAGTGATAGGAGTTATACAAGTCTACTTTTCATGGTAAAATTGGTAATCATATATGATTCACTTGAGAATCATGATGTGATGGAGTAGAACATCATAAGTGACGATAACAAAAGAATGATTAGGAGTAGGATTTAAGGAATAGTTCGAAAGCTTAGGCCTTAAAATCCTAATAACTGTACCAAGTATGTTAGAACCATAGTCCTTAATTTAAAGAAGGCTTATTTAGAGCATATCACATAGAGAAATCCTAGAGTTATAGGTGGTATATTCTAAACAATCATGTGTTTAGAGTAGACATGTTAGAACTAATTGTATTATAGGAAGTAGTCCTCAATAGCACAGATATTTGGTATACTATTTTATTAGTACTTCCAAAGAAAACTAGGTTAACTTCAACTATCCCAAGCCATTTTGTTTCAAGTTTGTCTCATTGCAAATGTGCAATTGAGATAAATGTTGAGACAAATAGTAGAAATTCACGTATTTGTGCTAAGTATCACAACCTAAACCTATCTTATGTGGTGTTATATACTACACATCTGATCCTGATGTTTAGGGATGTCTTACCCAACTATTATATTCAGGCATATAAGGATGTGTATTATAAACACAAAGCTGGATTTTCTTGGATTTTATTGGATTTTCATTGATTGACTAGATCCATACATGAAGTTTGACTTTGATATGCAAATGCATGTTGCAATATCAAGCTCTTACTTGATGTTATAGGTCTAGAGGGTAAAGGTATTCGTGTAAGGAAGTGACGAATTCTGAAGATTTTGAAGACAAGATGAAGGTTCACTAGAAGAAGGAAGTAAAGTTGTGGGAAGCAACCACAACAATCTAAAGGAAGGACCAATCAAAACTCACTTTTATCCTTAATCAAGGAGTACTTCAACATGGAAGTATCATGAAAGTGAGAAAAATAGTGAATATGGAGTAGTAGAAGTGGAGCCATATTCATTATGGAAGAAGGGAATGCAAGTGAAGTCACTTACAATACTATTTTCATAGTGTCAACAAGTGGTTATCTTGCAAAACAAACCCTAGAAGAAGGAAAATAGACAAGTGAAGTCGTAGCTGGTATAATAAGACCGCAACTGATATAGGATAACCATGAAGAGAAAGAATGTAAAGTGAGGTATATCTTAACTAAAACTATGTAAGTAGCCACAGCTGGTAAGTAGATATTGACTAGAACCATAACATAGCCACAACTGGTATCCAATAAGCCACATCTGGTACTAGGTAGTCTGCAGCTGGTACCAGATAGCCCACAGCCTGAACATTTCTTTACCTAAAAGAAAGGGGGATTCCGCAGCTAGTATTTCACAGCTGGTATCTCGTGGCTGGTAAATATTTAGTTGGAGGACTTACAATCGGATACCCACAACCGTGTGGATACACCGCAAAGAATTCTTCGTGAGACTTTAGAAAGGTACAAAATATAAACCTAGACTTAAACTAATCTACCTAACCTTGGAGTTTAATGATTAGAAGAAAGGAAGTTGGAAGATCATTAGTAAACTCCAAGGGGGAGAGGAAGGTTGAAGGAGAAGTATTAAGATATAATATTTGGATAAAGATGGACCAAGAAGAAGGTCTGAACTGAGAGGAAGTCCGATCTTATTTTTATAAGGTTGTTGGGAAGTACCCATATAATAGTACTCTCAGGAGGATGTCAGACCAGAAGCCAAGGTTCATATCTCGAGGAAGTAAGGGTTAGACCTTAACTTGAGTGGGTAATTGTAATTACTCGAAACCAAGAGAGCTCAAGTAAGTCTAAGATAATGAACTTGGATGAAGAAGTTATCGGAGGACAATCAAAGCCTAAGAAGGTACTATACAAAGGGGTTTGACCATACCCAAGACATAAGCCTATTAGAAAGATTCCTTTCATGGAACCTAAAGAAACCAAAAGGAAGATAACTAGTATTAACTAGAAGCCATAATTGGATGGACTAAATGAGTCTAATCCATTCGTAGGACTAAACCACCAGGACCATGCCTATTGTAAATACCTTACTAAGTACCATTACTTTCGTTATGGTAGTAAGGGAAAACAATACCCTACTTTAAATAAATCCTTTAGAATTGAGGTTTGAACATCGCAGCTGGTACACCATAGTGCCATATTACATCGCAGCTGGATTACCGCAGCTGGTAGAACCAAGTTTTGAGTACCCAAATAGGAAGATGTCACCACAACCATTAGTTAAGTCCATTAACACCATAAGATGTCTTAATCCAAGAATCTTTGGATAGTAAGCCTATAAGCTTAGAGTGTTGGAAGAAATCATAGAATTGAAGAAAGTATCAGTGCCAGACATCAGAAGACTCCAGGAAGAATCTGGACTAGGGATATATTCAACTATATCTAATGTGATCACCATGGAGTTGAAGGATGGTGATCTATTCAAGACAATTCCACATTCCGATACATGAGAGCGTTCGAACTTCGGGACGAAGTTCAGTTTAAGGGGGAGAGGCTGTAATATCCCAGGTTTAGAGGATATAAAATGAGAGAACACCAAAGTGTGCATTGCATTCATGCATAGAAAATCCGGGGAATTTTCGCGCTTCAAATAAAAATTACCACAGTAACTGAAGTTTCACTTGACTTGCTGGAATTGAAGTAGATCATCAAGTCAAGCGCTATAAACTTCACTGTGATCTTTGCTAAAACCTTGTTTTGGGTAGAGATGATTTGATCTATGGATTAGATCAAATGGAATTAGATTTACAACAACACATTCTTTAAGAATCAAACCCTAACTTATTAACACTTGAAAGTTAGCAACTATCTTTGTGTGTAATTTAATTCACTTATAAATAAGTTAAACCACAGGGTCTAAAGTGCATAAAAGCCACACATTCTTATTTAAATCATAACTTATTAAGTATATGGAATATCATAAAACTAAATCCATTTACATTACGATTCATAGTTCAAACTATTTGAATAAAACTAACTATGAGTATTTTGAAACTCATATGATCATGCCTTGGTGAAATCAAACACCAACTATCCAAAATGGAGAAATAACCCTCAAACTTGACCTTTTGAATAATATTATAATGTAAATCCAATCAAAGATGGTATGATGACTCATCCACAATAATAAAACCATCCACAAGATATTTAGTAGCAAATGCCACTTGGCTATCCAAAAATAAATCATATGAGAGGATAATGATCTTGCCACATAGGATGAAAATATCTACATGACTTGCTTTCCAAGCTTTGCCACCTCATGCTCAAAGGATTGCCATGGATGAGGGCATGACAACCAAGCACCTTACTCATCAAACCAACACAAGAGTCACCACCTATGTGTCATGATACTAGAGCTTGCCCAAGCCTATAAATAGAGCCACACCCTTCATCCATATGAGCATCTTGTACCATGCTACAAGGAAACCAAACACTTGAGACCTTCCATGTGAATTAGTTAGGATCAAGATGAAGAAGCTAGGAGGTGGAGGCATACCACAAGATGCAGGTTTATCAGATTTCCTGAAGAACAAGCTACATAAGATACCAAGGTAGAATTCCTAGGCAAACCATATATTTAGAGGATCATATCATCATCTCTTGAGTAGGACCTTAGGATTATTCCAAGACATGGAGAAGTGAGAGAAGTTATAATACTAACCATAGTCATGTGCATACAAGAATATTAGAGTAGTACTAATCCTAGATGTTCAAGTCAATATTGGATCTTGGAGGTGAGAACCCTATTCCAATAGCAATACCTTAGAAAACCAATTCCATAATCATCACCACTTAGTATTAATTATAAACCCTAAGAATCTAGGATGAGTGTGATGAGAGGAATAATAAAGAGGGATTAGTGAGGAATAAGTGGATCTTGTCTAATGCATGATTATACCTTGCAAATATAGATGATAAGTTAAAAACATATGATTAATAGATCTCATCTATCACATAAAATAATAAGTATGTCACCAATAGTTAACCCCAAACCAATCCTCATGCCTTGTATGGAGAAGTAATGTCATTAAACCTAAACCTTGTTTATCCAAACACTAGAGTAACCCTAGCTAGCCAATAAAACATAATCAAAGCTTATGTTCATATCCTAATTCTTGGTTGTGTATCAATTGGGTGATCACAACTAAAACCCTAGGTCACCTTTGCATTTCAATCCAAGTATCACTTTGGATTAAAAGTAAAACCCTGCCATGCCTCATGCCTATTGTATATTTCAATTAATGAAGCATCATCAAATTCTTAAACCCTAAGAACTATCACACACATAAAATCATGAACCAATTCCATACCCTTTTCCATTTGTTGAACTCTAGTCATAATTCAACTATATGTGAGTAATCACTATGGTTAATCAATAGAAAAATATAATATGTTCACCATGCACATGTCTAAATTTTAAAAGGCATTTAAACATATGTGATTTCTAAATTTAAAAAGCAATTGAGATGAACCCTAAAATAATATCTATTTGAGTCTTAATTTGTACCTCATAAGAACCAAAATTAATCAATTATAAATGGTTGTTTAAAAACAAAACAAGACAGTGAGTATCATTATCAAATTGTTATAATATTCAAATAATTTAGAACCTGCAAAACAAAACAGAATTCAAATTTGAATTCAAAACATAAAATAGAAACCAGGAAATAAAAACAGAAAATAGAAAAGAAGAGAAGAAGCTTACCCGGCTTACCCGGCCGTGCAACCCAAGCAACAGCCCACGTCGTTGGCCCAGCAGAGACCAGGAGCAGGCCAACACAGCCCGGACGCAGCCCAGCCCAAAGCCACTTACCGTTTCGGTCGCTTTAAAATTCGTGCGAAGAGAAAAGCCTCGTTCTTCTTCTTCCCCGGCGTCGACAAGCACGCCCGCGCCGATAGGCCACGACCCCGGCGGCGATAAGGACGACCCGGACGTCGCAGGCCATCTCGGAACCGTGCCCAACTCCTCTCGCGTCCGTCCTATCCAACTACGTCAAGATTCGCGCCCGTAACTAACGCCGCCATTGCCGTGCATCTCGGCCGGACGCCGCCGTCGCGTCGTCAATCCCGATCGCCTCGCGCTCTATAAATATGCCAAGAGCTTCCCCTGGAAACCCTAAAGCTTCGCCGCCCATCCATTTCTTCCCAGAACCTTTATATCTCTCGCAATCAACAAACATCACCGACGGCCGTTCTCCGGCTAGCCGTCGATAGAAGCCACCCCGGAGTCTAGGAGGTAGCTGAGCAGAACCGCCGTGTCTCCGTGAGCTTCTCGGCGAAGGAATCGAAGGGGGACGGCTCCAGACGCGGACAATCGTCCGTTCCCTTTCACCCAAGTTCGTCGGAATCCGCGACGCCGTGCTCGTCTCCGACCATCTCAAGCTTCGCCGAGGGTCTCATCATCTTTCTGGTGAGCTTGCGCATCTTCCGAACCCATTAGTCCTCCCTAGCATCGCGTGTAGCTCCGTTTCAAGGTTTGGCCGGAGTGCGCCGCCGCAGCACATGGTTGCCGGTGATGCTCCGGCGAGTTTCTCGGCAAACCACCGCTACCATCGTGTTCGTAGGACGTGGGGATCCGTAAAAGTATACTCGCGCATCCCGGGAGGCCGGAAATCGGCGTCTCCGTCGTGCCTCGCCTCGCCGGCGTTGAGCCGCCGGTAGGGTGACGTGGAGATGGACCCATCGGTCGTGTTGACTTGGTCAGCTGCCAACGAGGCAGATGACTAGTCAGCGACCCCACTCGTCGATCGCAGTAGCTAGGTCCGAACCGGTATGCTTAGTAATTTTCATTTAATTTAAAAACCAGTAAATTGCTGAAACTTTGCAAAATTCTATAAAATTCATTTCAACTCAGAAAAATATGAATAATATATCAAAATGCTCACAAAAATAAACTCTATTCAAATAAAATGTAAAACAAAAATGGGTGTCAAAATAAAAATTCACATATTTTTAACCTTATTAATTATGCCATTTCATTTATTTAAAATACAATTGGAATTCAATAATTAGTAAAGTTTAAAAATTAAATTTTAACTATTCAGTAACTAAGTAAAATGTTAGGATTAATTTTATTTACCATATTTGCATTAACTTAATTATTAGTGGTAATCCATAAACCCTAATTTGAAAATTCTAAGTTACTATCTTCTTAAATAATAAATCAAGAAAATACTAAAAGCCAATATTAATTTAGTAACTTAAATATTGTGAACTTAAATAATTTTAATTTGCAGGTTACTATTTTTAAAACCTAGTAATAATTGTTAAACCCTGATTCTGAATTAAACCTAAATAGGAGTTACCCTAATTATTAATTCATGTGGAAAATTAATAAAATGTTAAACCATTACTCATTTTGATTCAAAGTAATTAGTAACCACAACTCTATTAGCAATCATCATTTTAGGAGTTGTACCATAGTTTAGAAACCCTAGTTTCAATTTAAGTAAGAACTTGGATCCCATTATTTCATGTGATCATACCAACTTAGAAGCAACCCTAAAACCCTAATTATGTATCACATGTGATCATGTGAGATTCACTTGACATATAGAACCCTAATAAGCCACAATTGAATGCATGCTTATGATCCACTAGCATAGGACCAAGTCACACAAAATTATCATTTCATGTCCCTATTCTTAATTAAAAACTTATATGATCCACTAGTGCCACCTAGATATAAACCTTAACTTGTTAATTGAATTAGTACCATTGATCACCACTCCTATATACCATACCATTAGGATCAACCTCAACCATCATAATTTAGTAGAACCATAATGATGAACCCTAGTATCAACCTTGTGTAGTAATTCACATTACATGCTCCTATCCAACTAAACCCTACTTAAAGAAATGATAAACCACTTAGTTTAGAAACAATTAGAGATTACTTAGTGAAGCAAATGTGAAACCATGGTAAACCTTAATAGCTAATTTATAGAACCATCTTGACCATCATCCTTTGATATGATGCTTAGAAGAAACCCTAGCAATAAACCTACCAATACTTGTTATATAGAAACCCATTCCAAGTTAAGAACCAACTAGTTCCTATTAGTGAAATTAAATGAACCCAATAGTAAACCCTAGAGTTACATAGCTTCTATGTATAGTCACTCATATTCTTATTTTAACCTGTTCTTCAAAAGTTATTCTTTTGAAGTATAACATAAATAATCCTCAATCATGTCTTGTAGAACTTAAAATTGACCACTGTTCTTTACATTTTGTTCCACCAATATTCTTTATGTGTGAACTTGTTATGATGTCTTATATCACTTGATTATGATGCTAATATCACCAAACCCTAATAAGAACCTTGTTTGAGAATCATTCTAAAAGTGCAACCAACCCTAAAGAAATCTTTACAACTCATACATCCTAAATCATCGAGGTTAGGTTACGCTTGGGACGATTGCATCTCATACTATGCATTATAGCATCTTTGCCAGTTCTTTAAACATTGTCCTTACCGGACGATGATGGTATTTCAGAATTTGGAGTTATCACGTATCGAAGCTTTTGCCTGCATAATCTTGCAGTCAATAAAGGCAAGTTCATCGCTTGCTCATGTCATTTGATTATTTGTATCAAACTATATGCAAAGTACTATACTTATCACTCATGCATTGAAAAGCAAAGTATTATTTTACAATTATGAATATGACTATGTGGTGGGCAATGGAACCATGGTATGTGTTGATATGGTGGAGGTTCCATTGCAATGGGTTATATCACCCTAGGATTAATTACCAATGCCGTCCGAGTGATTCTAGCGCCGTACAAATCGCGTTGACCATAAGATCTATAATGGCTCGGGGAAGTCAGCCGTATCTTTTCCCTTCGCACGCCAACGGATTGGTAGAGACGGTGGGGTGTTGGAGGCACTGCCGCAATAGGTTGGGATAATCCTTTTAAATCCCCATCCATTGGTGATGATGATCTCTTACGATCTATGAAGGATTGTCCAGAGTACACCATGAGTAAAGCCGTATTATCGGGGAAGTCTACCGGAGGTGTGCGGGTGGACAAAAGGGTGGGTTTGCGGTCGCGGAGAAGGCGGTGTGGACTTGGATCTTACACCTGGCCTCACACCAAAGGAAGTGTGGACGGGAAAGACTTCGCCTGGTTGGCAACAAGGATAAGGTCTCTTATGGGAAAAGTAACGCACCTCCGCAGAGGATACCGAATTGTGACTCGTCACTCCCTGTTCCGGGAAGGGAACTGCGAACGCGGCAGGAAAGGAACTCCACGAAGTTCGGTCAACTCGTGAAGACCGACGGGCATAGTTTTCAGAATAAAATAAACCTTTTGAAGAAATGTTTACGAAAACTTGCATTGGCCTATGACTTTCTGGTCTATGGCTGTAGCTAGTGCATGATACACATATTTCCTAATATGAACTTGCTGAGTACGCTCGTACTCATTCTATCCCATTTGAACCCCCTTCTTAGATCAATGCACCGAAGGAGAAACTACCGTGGAACTCGAAGACAAAGGAGTCAACTGCAACAAGATGAAGAATCCAATCAAAGAAGTCAATGGAGTCAACTTCGCATCGGCTATAATGGAAACCTAGACTAGTAATAGAAGGGAACCTTTCCCTAATTCATAGCACCTAAGTAGCTAGATTTCTATAGCAAGCCAAGTAGCTCTTGAACTTGAGTTAGCAATAAGATAGACTACGAGTCGTTCTTCCGGAGCTTTATTTGAAGTTTTACCTCACTCGTAAAGTAGGAGGTTGTGTTGATCTTATGTAAACAGCTCGTGTGTACTTCTATAGACATACCTTGGACTCGCATATGTTTCTGTTGTACCACTCTGAGAGATGTAATATGGGTGGAACGGTGTTTCACTTGTGTTATGTCAACGACTTGTGTACTACACCATGCAGTGGTACGCTGGGTCATCACAATGTGCTACATCGAGCGAGGGATATTCAAAAATCTTGATCTTGGTGAAATTAAAAAAGATTTTCAAAAGGAAGGTAGAGCTTTGCCATTGCCTGGAATTTCTAGACGGCATTAGAGCTTCATTATCGGTATGTTTGTATGTTCTACTTATATTCGAACATGTTGCTATTACCATATTACTGAGAGACTATGCTTACCATCATATAAACTATTAATGTGTCAAAACAGTTTATTCTTTTGCGTCACTTTTTTTTACGATTTAAAATTTTGCCCGACCTCAAATTTTTTTCGTCCTTCGCCACTGTCATCCGTGAATAAAAGATGAGTGATATGAGGACCATTTGCTCCAAAGTTGACACCTTTGACTTGGTTCTCAACTTGAGCAGTTTTTAGCAGCTTGGAGAAACCCTCCACACAGAAGAGAAAGAGAAGGCCGGGCGTTGAGGAGCATGCAAGCGTGGAGACTTTTCTATTTTTTGGAACACTATATTTCAGTGGGTACTCCCTTAAACTAACCGGTTTTGCTATGTCTCAGTTAACTGAGATTTTTTTAAGTCTAAGTTACTTACAAAAAAGTACTTGAGTTGCACTTTTCTGTTAAAAAAGTGCAATTGCACTTTTCTGCCAGAAATATGCAACTGGACTGAGTTGCACTTTTCTTTAAACTGCAGTTGCACTTTTCTGAGTTGACTGAGACTTAAGAAAATCTCAGTCAACCGAGACATCGACGCACCCTAAACTAACTAGTGGCTGGATACTGTGTAGCGATCGTCCATGGATGTACAAAAATTCAGTCACTAGACTGAAATATTGTCTCACTTGACATTGTATATCTAAAATTGTTTTGAATAGGCGCATGTCCATGACACATGTGCATATGGATCACATGTAGCCGATTCGCCACCAGGGAACATACTCCTACTGCTGTATAGTTGCTTTGAAAAAAAAATGTATGTCCTTATAATTACCCGAACAAGGAACGAAGGTAATGATGAAGAGACGACAGCACGCTCCTGTTGGCGTTTTCATCACCCTGCACTCGACCACCGTGAAGAAGCTTTTTGCCAGGCATCGACGGCGTGGGTTCAAGGACTGTCCCTGCAAAGACGATGGCGCCAGACTTCTCGTGGATTACAAAAAAGACAAACGGGTGGTCAGCCACAAAATCCACGGGCAACTTCGGTGGTGCGCTCCTCATGACCTTCATACAGGCGGTGACTGCTGCCGCCTCGGTACCTTCCTCATTCACCTCGATGACAGCTTTGTGGATGATCTTCCCGAGAGCCAACGGCCTACCTGTGCCGTCCTCCTCCACCATGTCGCGCAGGTCGGCATTTGTTTCGTTGAATGCCACCTGGAGTCCCAACCTGCGGAGAACGGCGGGCATGTCGTCCCCTGAAAAGCTCAGCTTGAACCTGGGCAGCTTGAACTTGCGGACACTGACGAGGCTTGTCGGCAGGTGCTCGCGCAGGAAGTCCGCGCTGGACGATGCCATCATGCTGATGAGGCCCGTGAGACCGTCGCGCGCGTCTGGGAGGAAGACGCACATCGAGAACGACGACCAGGACGAATAGCGGCCGCTGCCCTTTTTGTACGGGAGCTTGAGCACCTTGAACCCTTGGTGACAGGCGATGTACTGCTTCGCCCCGCTCCTCATGAACGGGACGTCAAAGGTGCTGCCGTCGAGGCGGTGGAACTTGTCGTCCTCGGTGCACTCCTTGCGGAAAGGCACGTCCCACATGCCCTTGAAGTAGATGGCGTTGGCGACGATGATGTCAGTCTGGTTGGGCACTGGCCCGTGAAGCATCTTCTCGATCAGGTTGCTCGTTGCCGCAGCTGCCCAGGCGTTGATCACTTTGACGGCTTCCCCTGGCTGCAGCACGGAGATGTGCACAATGATAGATTAGAATTGCTCGTAAAACATGGGCGCACAGCACGATCGAGAAAGAGATGCTGTTTTCTGGGGCATATATACCTCTTTTCGGAAGTCGACGGCGCGGGTCTCCGCCTTGTAGAACTGTGCCGCGGCGTCGCGGAAGGCGGGCTTGAGCTTCCGAGTCTCGTCGTGCCAGACGCCACACGCGAACAAGACGCGCGGCCCGCCCGTCGGCGACCGGTCGGCGAGGATCTGCTTCGCAAAACGGAGGACGATCTCGGCCAGTTCATCGCGGGACCTTGCGCCGAGGACGAGGAGGAGCTCCTGGAGGGTCGCGCCCCGGGCGCCGGCGGCGGTGAGGGCAAGCGCGGTGTAGATGGACAGCGGCGAGAAGACGAGGTTGCTGCTGGCGCTTGTTTCAGCGAGCTCGTTGAGGAGCCGTAGGGCGAGCGTCGTCAGGCCGAGGCACGCGAGCTGTTTGTTGTCGGTGGTGCTAGTAGTGGTCGCTGTGGTCTCCATCGTGAGATCCACACCTCGATGTATTCCTACCTTGAAGTAGGGGGGATCAATGCCAAAATAAATCTACAGGTTGGCTATTTATTTGTAGAATCCATCCAACATGGGAGCGCCACGGAATATGTTCGGGTTTCGGGCAGTACTGTGCAGCGGATGAGCGGAATACGTTACGGACTAGGATGTTTGATTTTGACCCGGCTGATCCAACCGTAACTCAAGCTAGCTAGGGGAAATTAGGCCCCGCTGGAAGGTTGTTTTTTTTTAACAAAAACCACCGAATTACACTGAGCTGCCCTGCTTAGCATCTTCGTCACAAAATAAACACTCGATCTCATGACTAAACTAACATAGAACGTGGCACCCAAAATACAGTGTTAGTAACTAACATACACATGTCAAGATCAGCTCTAACAGGTACACGTGTGCACCGTACCATGTTGAGAAGAATTGCAGACATGTCTTACTGCAGCAATCTTCGTAACAAAGGCATGTATTTACCCAGCCATATATTGCTCGATGGGTAGCACCAACAATGATGATGAAAGTGACAATAGAGTAGTACTCCGTACAAGCTAGCAAGAATTACAATTATCCTACGGTATTTAATTTCACCATTATTAATTTTTATTATCTATGGTTAATGCATAGACAAGCTATGAGCTACAAAAATTGCATATACATGGGTCGTTTATAGCACACAGAGCCGTGAACTGCAATTTTTTCGAACACATGATCAACTACAAAAGAATCAACTCGTAGTGTGGAAGAAACGTTGAAGCGGAACAAGATTAACACACAGAGATGAACATGTCTCTTCATGTTCACCTCCTTTGGTAGAAACTAATTACCACTAAAGATGTGAGGGTTACCATGAAGGACCTCTAAATTAAGACCAATGAAAGCTCGATCACCTTCTTCTCCTTGAGCCTCATCCACGAAGTATAAGCTCAACCATTTGTGGTAGGCTTAAGTGATCTCCAAACCCTCATAAATTTTATTTGGAAGCTTTCGGGCAACCCTAAAACGTCTATGGTTTTCCACGAACCCAAGAGTCACATGTAATTGTATGAACTTAAGGGGGTCACTTTTTGTTTGGATTGGATTATATATCTAGATCTCATCTTTCTTTTCCGACAAGGTACTTGAGTTTGGATGGGGGAAACAAGATATCTCAAAGCTTGGAGAAGATTAACAATGTAGGAGAGAGATATTTTTATATATCTTCAACCGATAATACTTGTGGAAAAGGATGGTTCCCTTAAATAGGAACATCAAAAATATATACTTGTTGGTGATTTCCCATATGCACCCGATGTCAGGCATGGAGCCTTCGGGTTGGGTATCCGGGCCATCGAGTGATTCTTGGACTACACATAGAATTTCAGGAGTATTATTCAGATTTAGGGTTCCCAAGAGGTCTAACCTAGATTTGGCCTTCAAACCTGCACAAAAAAATAGGAATATGCTATGACAGAGGCTTCTAACTATTTTCTCTGGCAGTTTATCTTGAACCAAATGTAGAAAAGGCTATATCCAGGTAAATGAGACCACCCTCAAGTCCATCTTGAAACCCTTCTTAATAGTGTGTATTTGTTTTGACACAATTAATAACATCAAAACATATGAATATAAAGGAGTTGACGTCCTTTTGTATTTTTGAATGGGATCTCCATCCACATATAATTTAAGCATAAAGACAAATTAACACTATTTCATAACACTTGATAGCATTGTTAGTCCTTTAATCATATGCCATTTACACCAAACCTCGCTTAGGGGTAAGATGTATTACCACCAAATGAGCATAACACGCACTGAAAACATACGTGATGTGTAGAAGCTGACAAGTCCCAACTTGGAGGTTCTGGAAAAAAAAAACAAGTCTGGTAGGTTTAGACCAATACTAAAGCTCTCCTAGCTGAGTAAAAAGCATTTGGATCACTAGGAGACCGAATCAGGAGACGCATCAGGGTACACAGCCCGTACTGTGCCCATCATCTAACTCTCATTTGTGTATCTTCTTCCCCGTGGCCCCATAAGATCCTAGATACAGTTTGTGTGCTTTCAGTTGGAGCTCAGAGCGAGAGTACTGCATTGTTAAGCTCGGAAAGATGGTGGGCCAAGAAGAATATGTCCAAGTAGGGAGTATATGTTGCATGAAGGAGTTTGATGTTGCAACTTACAGCAATCTAAGGTCTTAGATTGGCAATGGGGAGGTTGCTGATTTTCTATAGTTCCCAGTGAGCTGGCGCCTAGTGCAGCCTGAAACTAGTGGTAAATTTCTTTCTAACAAACCCAAATACTCCACATTTCGTTATCAATCTAAAATCCCACTTGACATTGCATATCAGTCTGTAGCTGCTTCGGAAAATATGTATGAAGTGTACATGCAAACACAAACTGATAACTGATAAGTTCATTTAAGTCCTTAGCCAAACAAGCAACGGAGGCAGTGGCGAAGAGATGCCAGTAGGCTCCGGTTGGCATTTTCACTTGTGAGTTGGCACTGAACCGGCCCGATGTCAACATCGTCGTCCACTGAGCAGTCTGAGCCACCGCGAAGAAGCTTCTCGCCAGGCACCGACGGCGAGGGTTCGAGGACGGTCCCAGCAAAGAGGATGGCGCCGGACTCCTCCTCGATTAGAAAGAAGACAAATGGATGGTCGGCGACGAAATCCACTGGCACTGGCGCGTTTTTGTTTGGTGCAGCCATGCCTTTCATCCGAGAGGCGGTGGCAGCCGCAGCCTCGGTACCGTATTCGTTCACCTCGATGACAGCCTTGTGGATGATGCTCTGTAGAGCCAACGGCATTCCGGTGCCCTCGTCCTCCACCATGTCGCACAGGTCAGCTTCCTTTAGATCGAACGCTACCTGGAGACCCAACCTCTGAAGGACTGATGACATGTCACTTGAGAATGTTAGCTTGAACCTGGGCAGCCGGAATTCGCCGACCGTGACGAGGCTCGTCGGCAGGTGCTCGCGGATGAAGTCTGAGCTGGACGACGCGACGATCCTGCTGATGAGGCCCGAGAGGCCGTCGCGGGCGTCGGGCAGGAAGATGCACATGGAGAACGGTGACGGGGGCGAACAGCGCTGGTGGCCGTCCTTGTACTGAAGCCTGAGCACCTTGAACCCTTGGTGGCAGGCGATGTACTGCTTCGCCCCGCTCTGCATGAACGGCACGTCGAAGGTGCTCCCGTCGAGGCGGTGGAACTTGTCGTCCTCGGTGTACTCCTTGTTGAAAGGCCCTGCCCACATGCCCTTGAAGTAGACGGCGTTGGCGACGATGATGTCGGTCTCGTTGGACACTTGCCCGTCGGTGAGGATCGAATCGATGAGGTTGTTCGTTGCCGCGGCCACCCACGCGTTGATCAGTTTCACGGCTTCCCCTGGCTGCAGCACGGAAACAGATTAGAATTGCTTGTGAAACATGGGAACACGGCAAGATCGAGAAAGAGGTTATGGTTCATCATGGGTAGCGACCTTTTCTCGGAAGTCGACGGCGCGGGTCTCCGCCTTGTAGGAGTGTGCGGCGGCGTCGCGGAACGCGGGCTTCAGCTTCCGGGTCTCGTCGTGCCAGAGGCCGCACGCGAACGAGACGTGCGGCCCGCCCGTCAGCGGCCGGTCGGCGAGGACCTGCTCCGTAAAGCCGCGGACGATCTCGGCGAGCTCATCGCGGGACCTCGCGCCGAGAACGGCGAGGAACTCCTGGAGAGTCGCGCCCCGGGCGCCGGCGGCGGTGAGGGCGAGCGCGGCGTAGATGGACAGCGGCGAGAAGACGAGGTTGGTGCTTGCGCCTGTTTCAGCGAGCTCGCCGAGGAGGCGTAGGGAGAGCGCCGTCAGGCCGCCGCACGCGAGCGGGTTGGTGGTCGCCGTGGAGTCCATCGTGAGATCGAGACCCCGGGTTGAGATTGGGTTGGTGGTCGCCGTGGAATCTACTGTAGTAGGAGTATCAAAGTCAAAGCGATCTATACGAAACAGGTTGGCTATTTTACTTGTAGAAATCTAACATGGGAGCGCGACGGAATACGTTACGTACTACGGCTATTCAGAAGATGTTGATTCTGACAAAAAAGAAAAAAAAATACCCGATTCATATTATTTGATGCTAAAATGAATATATTTACAATTAAAATGTGTGAAAATACATCTATATTAGCATTAAGTAATATGAATCAGAGGAGTACTAAAATTTGTTGATTCTAACCCAACCGCAACTCATGTTAGGGTAAGAGACTTCTTCACTGTCGTTCGTGGCCACGATTCCCTAAAGCCGTCAGATCTTTGAGCATACTAGATTCTTTTGGTCTTAAGACAGCTTCTAAACTCAAAGAGAAACCAAAGGAGTCATACTAAAACTAGATAGTTTTCTATCAAACGAATTCTTTCAACTTATCAAATCTAGAGCTGCCATGTAAATCTTTGGTGCTTTCAACAGTTCTTATTTTTCACTAGGCTTTAGGGAAGTTTCTAGAAGAAGAAAGAAATCTGCACAACTAAGAATTTGCTTGATTCCATTAAAAAAATGGATTCACGAAAGATAATCAAAAATGAAATAAAACGAGTTCTTTTGTTTATCTCTTACGAGTTAGGAGCCGTGGGAGATGAAAATCTCATAAACTCCATTGCATGAGAGAAAGAGCCGAGAAATTGTTGCACTGAATAGATGAAAATCTCATAAACTCTATTTCGTTTATCTTTTGTTCAGCAAATAGCGCTCCGCCCCCTCCCCTAGGGGCGGGCCTATAAACTTTTGGAATCCTACGCAAACCAGGTTAAGCTATCAAATTGAAGATGAAATTGCTACAAAAGATCATAAATTGCAAGCTCTGTACCATTTGCAAGCCTGAGCAGCCGCTCCCCCCCCCCCCCACCCCCCACACCCATTCCTACCCCCTCCCCCGCCAACGAGCTAACCCGAAAATTTTCTAACGAAGCCTCGTAAAGCTACATGTTTAGACGAATTTGTTTCCCCCTTTCCGGTTTTGGCCTATTTTTATGCACCATCACAGGTCATGTTTCGTTTCCATGATTTCATCCCTCCATTCCTGTCGAGCATGGAAATTTATGGGCCGGAAACACATTAGACTTCCTAAACGGGGCCTAAGCATAAAACAATACTAAGAATTTTTTTATTTCTTTATGTTGTACAGCCGTAGACGTACATTACTTGTATTCCTAAATATAACAATACAGAGTTAGTACGTGTACAAGCAATAAAACACAAGGAGAATACAACGAGCCCCTGCAAATTGCCATCGCCGCAACTATCAAGCATACACGTCATTCGCTGTCGCCGGAGAATAAGAGCACCAAAAGTTGGTCCAGTCTTTGGCCCTGAAGAAACCTCAAGCCATGAGCGTTGACGAGCCGTGATGGCCACTAGTCTAGTAAGACCGGATCTAGCCCCCGAGAAGGAACATCGGTTGGAGGATCCCTTCGAGCCTCTTCAACGCCGAATATGGGGCCAACGCCAATCCGCCCTTCGGGATGCCGGATCCCCCACCGTCTTCCGCAAAAACACAACAGTCAAAACCGCCACAAATCGAAGAGCATCACATCCCTACCGCCACTCCAAGACGCAGTGCCAGATCGGAACCACTCAAAGAGATTGGATTCCGCACCCATCTCGTCGGCGTCAACAACACATCCGACGAGCAGGGGCATGGACTGGAGACCATTATATTGCTAAAAGCACCATCAACATCCGACCCAGCATGACGTCGACGGAGGAACTCAAAAACCAAGACAACCTAGAACTACAACATATACACAAAAGAGAACTAGGCCTACCCTCCTACTTGTGATGCTAGAACGACAATCGGAAGTGGAATGAGACAGATGAAATCGCCTGAGAGAGCCTGGACCTGAACCGCCTCTTATGCGGTTAAGAGCGCAACTATACCAAGATTAAGGCCTTGTTCGGTTAATCTCCTGCTCAGGTGGACTGAAGTGTATTGAAGTGGATTGGGATGTATTTTAAGTTTCAAGGGATTTGTTGGGTTTGAGCCAAATCCTCTTGGTTTGAGGTGTATTGCCGAGTGTTTTCACGTTGACCCTCTGGGCAAATTTTGTTTTGTTTTTTAGGGGTTGGCAAAGCTATCAGATTTTTTTTGAGAAACCGGGAAAGCTATCAGATGCCGCACCCTATCTATCCCGGGCCGGGGGCCCATCCAAAGGAACTGGAGTCCATCAGCCGTGTTCGACCGACGTGGGGAGCCTGGGAGGCCAGCAGCGGGCGCACCTTCAGTCTAGCGGCGGCGCCTTCCACGCTGGTAGAAGGACGGCGTGCCGATCCTTGTAGGCGACTAGGCGCCTGGCTGAGGGGCCGATGCTTCTTATTTCTACTCGGTAACTTTCTGAATTCTCTGTATTAATTTCGCCGGCGTTCTGTTTGGTTCGATTAGACACGCCACTGTGCTGATTTAGGGATTAAGCTTCAGTTAAGACCACTAATATGCAGATACGGTCGCGCCGCTGCCATCAGCCCTGCTGGGTTATGCGGCATCATTTTACTACCAGTTTTCGCTAACCCGTGCCACCCACGAGATGCAACTCAGGGGCCATCTACAGTCTTTTGTGAACATACGGTTTCCCCTCTGTTGATCTGAAATTGGGGGCCTGAAACACCTGCCCAGACACGCAAAACAGCTATGGAAAATCCGAGAAAATAATACTACATACTACTATATACTAGGTCAAGCTCTGGTGATTTCAAACTTGAGGGCCTAAATCCCAGAAAGCATACAAATGATCTACCGAAAAGATCATGTACTAATGCACAAGAGGAAATTATTAGGATGGAATGCACGAGAGGATTGTTCGCAAGAAATAATCGATAGAAACACGCACATGTCCATGCGTAAAACAAGTATTGGAGAATGTTAACTGAAACAACACAGAAGTTACAGGTTCCTCCGGAAGGAAATGAACAGCTGTACTTGAAATAATTGTGTAACAAAACAGAGGGGAAATCCTCTTTGGCTCATAGGAGCATATGAACCCGTTGTGTGAAAATACATTTTGAAGTGTCAAAAAATTTTGAAATAAAATTTTACATGTACATCTAGACATTTTATGTTCGCACACAAGTTTTCAGATTTTTTTTGTATTTTCTGTGCCTCCTGATGCTACAACACGACTACGTACAGGGCATTTTTTTGTCTTTTTTGTACATGCCACATAAAATGTTGTTTTTTCACGAAAACTTGTATACGAGCATACAATGTCACGATGTACACCATAAATTTTATGTCAGAATTTTTTAACATTTTTAAAAATGTTTTTTAATTATTTTGCATAATGGGTGCAAATGCTCCTATGAGCCAAAACGCCTCCTCCCAAAACAGAGGTACTATATTCCATCTTCTTGTAGTTGTGTGGTGTGTGGTTTTCGCCGGTTTTTCTTAATTCACCATGTATTGTATGGTCTTTGGGTCCGGTTTCCCTTATTAACCGGATTATTTTCCCTCTTCTTATAATGCAATGCGAGAGCTCCCCGTCCTCTGAGGTTCCATCAAAAACAGAGGTAGTAACGAGGTGATGCTGAAATGTCCATAATCAAAACCTTATCGGGGTGACGCACCGTACAAGAACACCACTCCATGCAGACAGAACCGGCCTGCATCATCTAGACACGAACCTCTAGAACATGCTGTATCTTTTGGTGCATTCCGCTACTGAGCCACTGACTTCTGAAATCCTTGTGCAAGCCGACCAACCAGAGCTTCTTCAGGGAGTGAAGTGATTCAATGCCTTGAGGGATCTTATCCAGATTCAGCAGCGACACAACGTACAGACCTTCAATAGACGGAAGAGCACCATCGATGATGTTTAGCTGTCTGACATCATGCATGTGCTTCAAGACAAGTGTCTTCAGGTTCGGAAATGAGCCTTCATAAAGAACCAAAGTACTTGGACTATGCATGTTGTTAAGCCTGAGATATGCGAGGTTTGGCATGTGGGGTGCGAGCATCCCCAGTGGATCTTCTGCGAGATGACACCAGCTTAGAGCTAAATACTTGAGGTTTTTTCCATGGCTGAGAAAGATCGGGCAATTTAATGTGCCCTTGGCCCATTGCCCTCTGATAATCAACCTGTGTAGAGCTGTAGACCTTGGGTTGAGAGCCTTGAAGCTAAGTGCCTCATTCTCATCCCTTGCAGAAAGAAGAAGGCTTGAAAGAAACGGCATAGTTGACAGGGTAGCAAACAGATTTGCACAGTGCGCAGCACTTATGTTGTCAATCCAGACACTTCTTAGTTGCATCAGTTTCTTCAGCTGCTCAGCCAAGTCATTGCTGGACTCCACAGTCTCGAGAGTTTGCAGTTCTTCCAAGTTGGACAGCTCTTTAGGTGCTTGCATTCCAACAAAATACCGAAACTCTGACTGCTTCTCGTCAGCATATCTATCGGCAATAAGGTGCCTGAGCTTCCTGATCCTCACAAGCCCCCGCGGAAGCTTCTCTATTTTAGTTTGCTTAATATCTAGGGTTTGGAGGTTAGATAGATTCTCGATAGAGTCTGGAAGTGACTTGACCTTGGTGCGCCGTAACCCAATGTAACGTAGATTAAACAGAGACCCTATGGTTGCTGGAACTTCAGTGATTTCAGAGTCTTGAAGCTCAAGTACAGTAAGGTAGTTGGATACAGACAAAATAGAAGATAACATGTCAGGAGAGGATGAAATTAATCCGAGAGACACTACTGTTCGAAGACGTGGGAACTTAAGTTTCAGCGCACTGCTGTCTTTCCATCCACATAACGACAGCCGGCGAACATCCCTATCAATCTGTATCATTGTGCCGTAGTCATTTGCAGAAGCATATCTCTCCTCTTCAGCAAAAGAAAAAGCCAGTTCACGCACAATATCATGCATCTTACAGGTGGTGACCCTACCAAGCTCATCAATCTCCACCACCTCAAGCATATTGCGGTGGATCAATTCCATGAGAATTCCCTCAACCACCACCTCTGGTGCGTTATTTCCTTTACTCGGCACAAAACCTTCCGCAACCCACAGCCTCACAAGGCTGTCACGTGACATGGGGTGGTCTCCAGGGAACAGACTGCAGTACACCAAGCAGTTTCTCACGTCTCCTGATAGGTCATGGTAGCATAGATTTATAATATCTCGCACATGATCATCAGTGGACAACTTGAGAAGCTGATAGTATGTTTGTTGCCAAATGTCTAGCTCTTGTCGAAAAGACAACATACTGCCAATGGTAACAATTGCTTGCGGCATACCACGACATCTGTCAACTATAGCAGTAGCAATCATCTCATGATTCTTCGGGCACATGTGTCCCTTGTGGTTGCAAAATGCCCTTCTGCAGAAGAGGTCAAATGCATCAGGCTTATTCAACGGCCGGAGCTCAAGGTGACGGGTGGGAGAAGAAATTTTTGCAACATCGTCCTTCCGTGTCGTAATGATAATGCGACTCCCTTGGAGATTCTCAAAAGCATCATGCATTTGCATATATATCTCTTTCTCCCACACATCATCAATTACAATCAAATATTTTCTATTTTCAAATCTCTTCTGTATCTCCTTTTTCAAGGCATTCACGTCCATTTTGTCAATGCCTAGCGACGATGGTTGTTCAGTATATCCAATCTTCCACAGTAGCTTTCTGAAGAGAGCATCAACATTGTAAATTTGTGACACAGCGATCCATGCATGTACGGAGAAGCTGATTTTTTCACGTTCATACACATTTGACACCAGGGTGGATTTTCCCAGCCCACCCATGCCAGATACTGTTATTACTGTGCTCTCGGGCTCTTTGGAGTACAGCCATCTGGTCAGCAATATCCTGTTGTCTTCAATTCCAACGAAACCTTCATCTTGGATAAAAACCGGGAAGCTGTCTTTGCAGGGCTTCAACCACTGGTCTCTCATCTGTATAACCAGCTGGATCTCCTTGTCCACCTCAGCCACCTCATCCATAATTTCAGTGAAAACTTTGTCATAACAAGCTCGCTTCATGGCAAATTTCTTCAGTAACCCTCCTCCTTTGAGCTTAGCAACATGGTATGAGAATTTATCCATTACATCCTCAACACGACAAGCCAATTTACGGACCTCCCCAATCCAACTCTTTGTAATTCCGTCAGCGAGGTGCACTGTGCTTATTTTACCAATAGCAATGCCCATCTTTTCCAGTTGCTTTCCTATTTGCTCAACCTGTCCTGGCAGTTTCGTCAGATTGGTAACCTTTTTTGAGAGGTTAGCTATGATGACCATGGTGGATTCATCGCCTAAAATGGAGCCAATCTTTGTCAAAGCAGGGAGTACCACCTCAGACATTTGTGCTGAAAAACAAAGACACAGAGCATATTACATGGTAGAAAAATAAATCTCACCCAGCTTGGCTCTTATAGACATATAAGAACAGGAATTTGTAACATTGCCCCATCCTATCACACTATATCTGTCTATATAACAATAAGACCATTCTAACCATTTGACATGGTATAAGTTTTAGCACCAACCCTTCAAACCGTTTACATTACACTAAGACAGCTGATATGAATGTGTTTGATGGAACCAATAATGTGTGTGAATTGACAAAATTGACTTTATTGAAAGTTCAGCAAGTACCGACTCTACTTCAAAACTTCAACCAAATCTGCCCATTCCACTCAACGTCAGCCAGTACAGTGCTGAACCATCGTTGATATCTTGGTCCTCCAACAATGCCACACAAAACCACCTCTTACTTTTCAAGAAAATAATTTGGTTGGAACCGGATATATAGTATGATTACCTGGTGCCGTTTGATCCATGATTAAATTTGTTGGCCAGGAAAATGAGAAATTCTGAGAGCAAGAAAAATAAATTGTGTTCAGTCAAAACAATCCAGGATGTTTTCTCAAAAAAAATACAAGATGACTAACAACGAATGCATTGCAACAGACCACAGTATATAATGTTGGCGATGCGCTACATAGGCTGCAAGTAGCAGTACTCAGGGTCCTGGCAGAATTTATTGTACTACATCGTACCGCGTGGGAGAAAACACCGTACAGAATCAGAATTTACTGCGTGGGTGGAAAAGCCTTACAAAAAAAAATCTTTTCTGAAAATACTACTACTCTGGGTGATAAATATAGTGAAGTTCCAGAAATTAGCAGTATTTAAAATCTAATTTAGACCACTAGTTCTGTTATAGTATATGCATAACCAACAAAGTTACAATAATATTATGGAAAGATGATATAAAACTATGCATATAATAATTTGAAGTTTCGAATATGAATATTGCCAGCTAATATCTTGGTACAAAAGTGTAAATTCGAATTTCATTATATTATGAATATCAATCATCACCAACTTAACTACACTATTTTCGACCTATCACTTTTCTTTTCTCTGACAAATATTTACTTAAAGTATTTTGGAAGTTGTTGCATGCAAACATAAGGGATGACAAATACGTATATACATCTGAAATTTGTAAATAGTTACAGGCACGCTTAGAAGAAAAGTCACCTGAGGGCTTGTCTCTCCTAGGTCCTTAGGCATATCTTGATGTAGTTTGTTCGAAGAATTTTCTTCCTGTTCAAATAACCGGTTAAGACAAGTCACCCTATCCGCTGGCTCCAAGCAACAAAAATGCAAATGGACATGTACACAAGTTCTCAAAGTTAACTTTTCTAGATGATATCATGGATGTCGCGGGAATGGTCTTACCTGATGTGAAGTTATCTTGCCAGCTTCGATGTAGCCATCCATACTTCCTGTTTCATCAAGTCTATCGATTATATGTTGTGTACTGTTAGGTCTCTTCGCTGGGTTGGAGTCCGTGCATTCTATTCCTATCTCAGCACATACTCGTACTTGTTCCAACTGTATGTCGCCCCATGATTCCTCCAACCTGTTACTCCAACTTTCAACTACCTAAAAATTGAATTTTTCAAGTATTTAAAAAACACTATCTTTTTATATGTGAAATTAAAGTATGTTACCACTCTTGCACGAAACCACATCAATTAAGACTGCAAACTAACAAGTAAAATTCACGAATTATTTTGTTGTATACATCAAGTCAAGTACTCATAAGGTGGGGAAGATTGGCTGGGAAGAAAAATGGTGGTGACAGATAGATAAGCTAGATGGGTAGGAATAGCAACTAAAAATGGTGGATTTTGTACACCCACGCATGGGTGTGGGTGTTTCTGTCACCGTCCATTGTGCTTTGAGATTCGGATAAAAAGAGGAGAGAGAAAGGAATCTTCTCATCTACCATGGTGGGCACGAATCTCGAGAAATAAATGGACGGTGACCCTAACACCCACACCCATGCGTGGGTGTACAAAAGTATTTCCCTACACCTAATGCAATATTTTTAGTAGTGTCTCTACAACATACTTAGTTAGGGTGTGCCCCAAGTTTGTTTTCCCATGGGAAGAAACCAGGTATCAATTCAATTCAGACGAAATATGCATCCAAATTCAGGTTTGAATATGGATGATAACATTGTAGATACTTTCCATTTTGCCTACAAAAATAAGATGACCTTTCATTTTTTTATCATATATTGGAGATACTTTTCAGAAAATTACTGTTTATCCAACTATATGTGCTTTGATGCCTTCTCCGTACTACTAGGGGTGTCTCTGTAAGAAGCATGGTTTTTTTAGTTCCACTTGCAAATCTTTGTGTTACGTTGATGCTTAAAAAATCGAAAAGATATGTTGTTTCATCCTTGTGTACTCAACTTTTGTGTTCCACCATTCAACGTGTTACCAAGAATCATATTAGGCAACACCATTCATGCACCATTTTTTTGTTATAAATCACACGCTGAACCATGTTTCTAAAAATAAGTCATACTGCGATAAATTTACAGCTAAAATCATTATTTCAATCTGTTTCAGCATGCTAATTCATGTGAATTTTGAAGTGCTAAATATTGGGGCAGCATGGTAAGCTTCAGACCTAGTTCAACCACCCCTTGGCAAAGTGCAGTAGAATTGTGCGTGCCCTCCTTCCACCAAATATTCATATCGTAGTTTTAATAATTATTATAATGTAATATCCGATACCCTCAATCTATCATTGAACCCTGATCTAGGCTGGGGTCAACTTTGCTCTGATTCTTCCTGAATCGCTGCCTGATTCGCGACCCGGTCAGAATCCGCAAGAGCCTGGGAGGGAGCCTAGGTGGAGTTCGGAGTTGCGGCTTGGTCTTAGTTTCTCAGGAACCTAGGGCAGAAAGGAGCAGGGTATTAACTTTGAGTCTTTGATGGTCCAGATAAATACCTGGAGCATACAATGGTTCTTGATAACAGGAGTATTTAATTGTTGGTTTGCCGGTATTCTATCTTATATTTCTGGAAAAAACAATGTATACCATCTTTGATTCACGAATCATATCGAACCAATTCACAAATCCTATCACAGATTTGCGATCGAAGATTTACACCTCCTACCAATTCAGTTTGTGGGAATCACGAATCTAGTTACTATGTCTTTCAGTCAAAACATATGGTCCATAGGGGATTACCAAAAAAATGAGTGCTGCATCTAAAAATAGAAAACAATAATGTTGGAAGTAATGCATTGCTTTTAAAATCAAGCATTTGTTTTCTAAACAAGGCCTAAATTGCTCTTACATTGTCAACATCGTGATATCCCTTCTTTCCAGTTAGTAACTCCATGAATATTACACCTAGACTAAAACGATCAAACAGGTATGTGATTTCTCCGTTACAAAATTCCGGTGGCAAATACCCCCTGCATAAATATATTTGTGTGATTTGTTAATGAGCAAGGTCACGCAGTGCTTGTATAAATCATAGTCAGAAAAAAAAATGCTTGAACTTGCAAGAGGCTTAGCAAACTTACAGTGTTCCACCTATATTTGCAGTAATAGCTCGGCTTTGATTTTCATGAAAGAACCTTGAGAGACCGAAATCAGAAATCTTCGGCACCCAATCATCATCCAACAATATATTGGCGGGCTTTAGATCTAAGTGGAGGATGTATTTCTGATGAAGATAATGTAACCCATGAGAAATTCCTTCTATAATTTTATAGCGGTTTCTCCACTCAAGACCACAAGATGCATCTACAAAGGCGAAGAGGTAAAGGTATTATAGTATTATTATTTATTCAAGTCCTCAATATTTGGAGTATAGATAGTATACGACACAGTGATCACGATTATATCTGGGATTTTAAACTATACAATCTTTAAGACAATGAAATTAAAGATCAAAAGGAACTTTACATGTCACATGATCATACCAGTGATGTACTGATCAAGACTCCCTTTCGATAGATACTCGAAGCAAAGCAATCTTTGCATTACACTCGCCATGACGAGTTTGCCATTGTATAACTCCATACTTCCTTGCGTGTCTGCACAATAACCCAGAAACCGTACTACATTTTTGTGCTTCACCGTCATGAGACATTCAACTTCCCGGAGGAACTCCTTGTCATCCATAAGCTTATTGGACAGCCTCTTCACAGCGACCTTTCCATTCTTGAGTATTCCCTGCAGTCACAAGTTTACTTGACGAGATCAACTTGACTATTAAGATCAACTTCGATTAGGAGCTGGGCAGTTGAAAATTGTGACATACCTGGTAGATCACTGCAAACCCACCTTCGCCAATTTGGTGCTCAGCAGAGAAACCATTTGTAATCTCTGCCAAAAGTGATAGTGGCAGGGCCTTGGGCTCAGCGGTGTCATCATATAGCATGCGCTCCAGGTCATCCTTTGTTGTATTTGTCTGGCAATCCATTTGCAATTACATGAGACAGTATGTTCTGGAAAGTGAAAATAAGAACGCCCATTATTTATCATTTTTTGCACATATATACCGAGACTGCAATCAGCATACAAGGCATTGATATAATGATAATGACCAGAAAATTATTGAAAGGTAAAAAGGGTTGAATGAGAACCTACGGACAATGACCTTTTTTTCATGTTGTGTTCAACTTCAACAACACGAAATCAACCTCAAAACCTAACGCACAGATGTCCATCAAAAGTAGCACATAGAGAAGACTGCGAGATAAGCAATTAAAGCGTTCAAGCACAGATCTGACTGCAAAGTAGTTACTACTGAATACATATTTGCGGGACAAGAAGTGCTTATTCTCCTTGAATGGAAGAAAGTCAACCCGACGAAAACGACCAAAATTTCTGCTGTGCAAAACGAATACCATCCCATTAAAACAATCCAGTATACGTATAATTAACGTTTGGGAGAAGAAAAGGATCACCGGCGAGCATACTGTAGTGACAGGTCGAGCACCGAGCTTGCTCACCTAGTCACCTCCGATGTACATCGCACTGGAGAGAGTGTGGCGGCTGTGGTGGAGGGTGTTTTCCAGGTCGTCGATGGAGCAGACCTCGCCGGGATGCTGCCAGAGAGGTCGCCGTCGCAGGCGGATAGCGCGTTGGCAGCGTGAGCCAGGCGGCACGGCGTTGGTGGGCCGGTTGGGCGAGGTGTCGCCGGAATCGCTCGCCGGCGTCTGCAGCGAGATGCGGAGCAGCCGCCGAGCTCGGCGGGCACAGCGCCGGCGAGGAAGTGGCTGCCAAGTTCGAGCAAAAGTGATCTTTTTCATCCTGTTCATGGCGGCGGGGATCTCAACAGCGATGCGGTCGCCGTCGAGCCTCAGCCTGACGAGGCTCGCCATCCTCCCGATCTCCGGTGACGGCGGCGATGGCTGGGAGCACATGGGGAGGAGCAAAGCAGCTTCGACGGCGACGCCGTGCTTATTGCTGCTTTACTTCGACGGATTTTGAACAGGACCTACTGTGGTTCGCGAAAGTTATCGGACATTACCGGGCGGAAACAGGGGAGAAAATATCCAAAAAAGGATGAACATGAACCAAACTGCGACTCTGGATCTCACTTGGATTCTTCAAGTACTACGCTGGTTTTAGGACAAAATAGGACGAACCAACCGAGCCTCCCGGCAGATCCAAGGAAAATCGTGAACAGAGTGCGTTCTATTCTTTCTTTGGCCGGGATGAGCAGAGTGAGTCTTTTTTTTTTTTTTTTGACCTGTGAGCAGAATGAGTTGAACGGCCTTCTAGCCATGTGCAATACATATCCGTAAAGAGCATGCTAGACCTCTGAGCAGAATGAGTTGAACATGTCCGTAAAGAGCAGCTAAAACTCCCCAATCGATATTGTCAGCGTAATAGTTCGTCAGAGAAGAGAGACATGCTAGATCTGCTAGGAATCATGACAGAAATCTACTCACCTGCTTGAATTGTGGAGCAAAGTGGAGCACACCCTGGTTAGTGAAGACCCGAATCAGAATGACAATGCGAGTAGTCAGTCACTCAGTCAGGCCCTGACAAATGCAATGTATGCGCAATAGAACTACTTTGCTTCTTTTTGCTTCTATTTATCTAACTTTGCCGCTTGCCTCTTTGTCTAAAGTTTTATTAATTTAATCTCAATTTCGCTCTGATTCTTTGACCACGTGGGCATGGCATCCGGCTCTAGTCTCCATCCCCACCGGATACCGTGGGCGTAGTGAATAGTGATGGCATGTGGCCGGTGATAAGTTTGGAGGACATGACAATGTATTAGTTTTTTTTTTCCTAAAAGACCTAAGGCCACATATATTATCTACTATCTGAAACCAACCGTTGAAAGTACATCCTGACAAAGAAAAAAATGTAGCACAAGTCATTGAAAAAATTAGCACTATCTTCCTTATGCATCCCTTCCTCATGCGCCATGCGCAAAGCAAGTAAATATGTACTAGATGAATAGACGCGCTTTGCCACGCCGGCTATATTGTGTCTTTGCACTCTTTGGTAGGTGTGGTCAGTTTGCAAGTTTTTTTTTTGTTGCATCATTGTCATCTGTTACACACGTTTAATCTTGCGATGCCTGCATGTTGCACTTTATGATAGCCATGTGTAATTAGTCTTCGGCCGTCTACATTGCGAATTTCCACTCTGTAGCGGTTGCACATGTTTACGACAGTGTAAAAAATTGCCATATGAAACACATTTAGTCTTTCCCAGTTACTAAACAACATAGAATCACGTTGCCGCTTACTTATGGTAGCTCTGGTACCTAACAAAAAAGTGACGTTTTTGCAGAAAAAAAGGTTAACAATTGAAGAAGCTCAACAAATAATCAAACCTACTAAGATGGCCATATATTAAACACATGTTATGCAGAAACCAAACAATACATATTGTATTAATTCATTGATAAAGAATTGATTCATGAATCAAGTATCCAGTTTGGAGTGCAACATCTTGAGAAGTGAAGCTTTCCCAGCCCAGAATTACAGGGTGCAGCAACTTGCATAGCTAACCATCTAGTTCCGAGCAATTTCTCTTTTCTTGTTAACCTTAGCATTTATCTTTGCTGTCCAGCCACTTCTCATCGCAGGTTATCCAGACAGCACCAGTTCCATCTTGGATAGCCATGGCTACCTGTCAACCTTCATTCGAGCAGTTTGGGCATGCTGAAGAAACAAATTACAAAAAACTGATGATAAATGAGCAAGATAGAATTGGTGGACCAGCACCTAACTTACTGAAAACTTGTACCAGCATAAAATAGACGGTACTATTTGTGTACACCTCGCATTCCTACTGGAGCCTGACTTGCTCGGGTAAAAGCTACCGTACATCAATTTGGTTGGAGTCTGACTTGCTCAGGTAAACTGATGATAACTTTAAAATTTATTACGAAAGTAAAAGCTACATGAGTTTTTTCATCTTTCTGAGGTACCTCAGACTTGAATTTGTCCTTCGACAATGGCTGGAATGCAAGAGAATATTAAGAAAGGATAACTCAAAATCTCTGACACAAGATATCCTAGAAAAGTAGTTAATATGTAACATCAGCAGCTAGCTATTCCTATCTTTTAGAGCATCTCCACTCGTCTCCCCACAGAGCCCCTCACGGCCACTTTTTTTCATCCGGACGGGGCGAAAAACGGCCCAGTCAGACCTCCGGTTTCTCGTTTTGGTCCGGATTTGAGCCTATTTTCGTCCGGACTCCCCATGCCATCCTCGGTTTCCCGGGGGTCTCCCGGGGACTCCGGATGAAGCTAAACCAACCGCCCACGCCCACGTGTCTCCTCTTTCGTCCGGATTCCCCGAGCCATCCTCTTTTTCCCCGAAAAACGCCGCTTGGGGAGCACACGACTGGGAAACTACTCCTCCCCACGCCAAATCTTCCTCCAATCCGGACGAAAATTTCGTCGGATTTGGACGTGGGGAGCGCCAACGAGTGGGGATGCTCTTAGCGTCGAAGTTATCGAATTGATAATGTCAAATGGCTCCCCAGAAAAAAATTACTCGTATGGCTGCACGGCAATGATAATAATTCACACACATGTTCATGTCATGAAAACCAAAACATGTAAATTCATCTACTAAGCCAAGATGGCAGCACACCAACTATTATGGGGCTGCTAGAGGGATGGCGCGAGAGGGCTGGCCAGAGGCCTTGCTCACGGTCGGTGGCAAAAGGGAAGGGATTTTTTTCTTAATTCTTGCTTTATTAGATTGATATGTCTCTTCTTCTTATATAGAGAGGTTTACTTGACCCCTAGGCAAGCGACTCTTATCTCTAATTAATCCTAAGACTAACAGGCTATACCGTCAGCCCAAGCCCATTACGTACTCTAACACTACATCCCACCTGGACATGCAGCTCATCCTTGAGCTGCAACCTAAACAAACCATGACTCGACGCAACACAAACCTAACACCTAAAAACGAGCATTTTACATCTCGGCTTGTTTTATTACTCTCAACCTGAAATGGACTGAGACACTTTATTGTTGACCCATGAACATAAAGTGGACACCATCCGCCTGTCGGACATGCACTTGTACAGCCACCTGGATCCCATGGAAACCAGCGGGACAAAAGGAGCCCGCGCGGCGGCCGGCGGCGGAATGCAGTGGTGCTACGTGGTGCGCTCCTGTCGGTGACACCATGCCTTCTCCCCGCTGGATGACTGTCGATGGCGCAGACTTTGAGGTCGCTGCCCGCGGGAAAAACAACATGTCCGCCGCCCGTGGGGGGAACCGCACGCCCAAGATCCCCAACGCAGCGGACGAGATCGAGGTCCGTGGCGCAACGAAGCGCAACTTGGAGGAGATGCAGCTGCAGATCACGCATCTTCCGCACACGCTGACGCACTAGGAGGCCGCGTGCAGTAGCCTGCAGCCTCACCGCCGCCGACACGTGGCGGATAGCGATCCAAGCTGGAAGCGGTGACGGCGACGGAGGGAAACGGACCTTGTGGAAGGGCATCCCGGGCGGTGTCGATGTAGAGCCCGGGGCCAAGGTCGCTCCCACACAGCTGAAAGGAAGGGAAGGCGTCGGTGGTGGCAGCAGCCGCTGCTACGGTGTTGGTGGCGACGGTAGCTGCTGCTGCTGCTGTTGCAGCTGCCCACCGAACGGTAGGGATAGCATCGGTGAGGACAGCAGCTGCAGCGGCGGCGTTGGTGGCGGCGGCAGCTGCTGCTATTGCTGTTGCAGCGGCCTGGTGGGGAAGAAGGTGGCCGGCTGCTGGAGAAGAGGGACCCCCGGCGCCGAGGTAGGGCCCGGCCCGGAGATGGTGGACAGCGGCAGCGTGGACTGCAGCAGCCCGATGTCGGGTGTCGGTGACGACAGCAGCAACGTCGGCTGCAGCGGCCCGGCGATCGCGGCGGAGGCCGCCTGGTGCAACGGCCCGGCGATCGCGGCGGAGGCCGCCTGGTGCGTCGGCTGCCGGCGGTGGCCCGTATGGACCGGCCAGCTCCTTCTCACGTACAACCAAACGCGGTCTTGTCCTATCCCACGTCGTCCCTTTCTACCAGCCCCACGCGACGCCGCCCCACACGTCAGCACGGAACGGTCAACTAAACGGAAATCCTACCGTCCGAGCTCCTTCTGCGGATTTCAGACAAGGGCCTGGGGAAAACTGAGGAAAAACTAAGGAGTTGGAGAAAACTGAGTACAACCAAGAAACTGAGGGCACGAAAATAGAAAGCCCATGATAGAATGGCAAAACCGATGAGTGTTTCAAGTGAGCAATGGCAAGATTGAGGTTTCCGATGGTCAAATGGCAAATTTGAGATTCATGTTGGTCACGCTGGCAGGAATGATAAAAACCAAATTTACTATAGTGCAAGTGAGGTGCTATTTCCACTACAACTACTTTTGTGTATCTTTATAATAGAAACATATATCAGTCATAGACTTACTTTTAGCACCAAAAGAGTAGGTGTGGGACAATTAGCATGCCAAGACAAGTATATCAGTGAAAATATAGCAGCTGCTCAGATCATCTCCACTCGTTTGCTCTCCCCACGCCGAAATCCGGGGAAATTTACGTCCGGATTGGATGTAAATTTGGCGTGGGGAGGAGTAGTTTCCCAGCCGCGTGCTCAGGCGAAGACGACGATCTAAATTTGAAAAACGGAAACTTGACAAACTACGGCTTAAAACGGGCGAATTTAGACTAAATTTAATGATATATACTATATAGAGGGCGAAGTTCATACATAGAGGCCGAATTCGACTATATTTCGAATTCGGCTAGGGGAATACAACTGTAAATTTTAAAACACGGCGCTCTACATGCCCAAATGGCGGTAGAACACCGTGTAGTCGCCGCCGTCGTCGCCATCGTCGTCGGAGCCGTCGTCGTCAAACTGCGGCGGCGCGGCCTGGCTGCTGCCCTGGCCGGCGTCTCCCCACCGGCCGCTGGTGCGAGGCGGGGACGGCGATGGCTTGTACCATTCGTCGTCGGAGGCTTCAAGGTCGACGACGGGGACGGCGACGCCGGATGGAGGTGTCGCAGGCCGGCGGTAGCGAGCGACGTTGTCGGCGGCGGTTGGAGCGGCGGCGCGGGCGGCGAGTTGACGCGCGGCGGCCAGGTCCATCAGCCGCCGCTGCTGCTCCGCCTCCTCGCGCTCCCAGTCGCGCCTCGACCACTCCAGGGCGGCGTCCTCGGGGAGGGCGTTGTCGGCGGGCACCAGGTCCTTGACTGTAACATCCCAAATTTTAAAGCAAAGAGAAAATGAATTTCCTTTTTCCAAAAATGAGAACCAACAAAAACTTTTCTTACATAGAGTACTATGTCTAGTGCTCATACATAATAATTGTGTTTTGTCATGATGTGTGTTATTTTGCTATGTGATAAACCCTAAAACCCTAAAGTGATCAAGTGAAGATCAGCAACCAAATAAAATAAAAGAGAAAGAAATCAAATAAGAAAAACCCTAAACCCTAACCTTCTAAAAAATCATTTGGATCTATTTTGAGAAACCAAGATAAAAGAAAAAGACATATGTGGGCCTATAGCTCTAATTTTTGAACTCTACCATTCTTTCTTCTCTAAATAGTGATGAACCATGGTAAACCCCACTAAGACCTAAACCTCATCTTCTTTATCACCATCTATTTAAAACAAAATAAAAAGAAATGATATTAAATAATAGAGGTATAGGTGCCTATGGCTATTTTTGGTAAAACTTTACCCTAGGCCTTTCTACTTTATTTAGAGGATTGGAAAACCTTCACAAACCTTATCTAGTACTTCTCAAACACAATCCAAAGTGAAACAAAAGATTTTGAAAAGAAAGTAATAATGCCATAGAGGCATATGAGAGCAAAATATCACATTTGTGAAATTGAGGATCTTGACCCTAAGACTTGTAGTGAATGGTTGGATCACCCCTATATACCATTTCAACACTCAACAACATCAATTGGGTCAAGCCTAGTCAAACTAAAAATCAAATGCAACATATGCATAGAGGCATATGTGGCACATAGCCATAATACTCAATTCTTGCCCTATGACTTTAAACCTTACCCAAATGATGTGAAACCATCTCTCAACCTAATATAACACTAAATTGACCCTAACCCATGCCCAAGTAAAGCAATGGGAACAATTTACAAGTTTAATGAAATTTGACACATCACATCTTATGTGTTATGGCCATTTTTGCAAATCTTTGAACAAGACCTTTTGAAATAGTTTCAATGGTTTGAAAATGTTTCTAAACTAATAAGAATCACATTAGAGTCAAGAAAAGTCAAATCAAATGGAGAGAAATCAAATAGTGAGAAAATTCCATGTTCACTCACATACCCATTTAGCTAATTTTGCAAATCTTGACCTAGACACCCCCTTTGCCTCAAAATGGTGTGAACCTTTCACCCAACTCAATAGAACACCAAATAAACCTCACTCTTGTCAAAGTGAAGCCAAGAAGAATAAAAGAATAAAAGCTAGAAAATCCCAAAACCCTCACATATGGCCCTATGTCATTTTTGTAAATTTAACCCTAGACCCATTTGATCTTCACCAATAATTGTAATATGATATTAATGAGTAATTACAACTTGGAGAATCAAGGCTATACTATTTTAAACCAAATTCAAATGTGAAAATAGGATCACATATGATAATGGTCATTTCTGACTTTTATAGTCTGGTCACTACTTTGAGCCTCTCTATATCAAATTTTCTAAACTAAACCAATCCAAATCTTTGCATGTCATCCAAGTACACAACAAGATGAACAACTTTTGTCAAGGGCACCATACCAAATTCATTTTGGATCGGGATATATGAGCCGAGCAAAGTGGAGACATTTTATCAAGAACAAGATCACCACAAATTCGAAATTGATCAAACCAGACCACTCCTTGACCACTACTTGCCCTAGCCATGACCAGAGGACACCCCTACACCAAGCCCATGCCAAGAAACCACCAGGAGAGAGCAGCCATGGCGTGGACATGGCCATGCCGGCCACGTCGCACCTCGACACCTTCCCCTCTCTTTCCCTCCACGATCGGCCTCACCACCATGTCCGAGGAGCTCGCCAAGAATCCCGGAAGATCGCCGGTACAAGCCCTTGGTCGCGAGGACGCCGACACGCCCCGGACGACGCGCGCCCACGACGTCCCTGGCGCGCCGCGAGCGGCATGGTGACGTCGTCGTGCACGGACACGCGCGGCACAGCCACGCGGCGTTCGCCGTACACCACCGTACCCCGACCAAGCCCGCGCGCCGTGGTACCCTCCTCGCCACGCGGAGGTCGCCGGACACGCCGACGTCATGCCTTGGCGACCACGGCCGCCGGAGAGGACGAACGCGCCCGCCACGGCCGCGACGCGTACCGCCCTCGCCCGACCGTCGTACGCCTCGCCGTACCGCGCCATTAAGGCCCCAAGGACCGCCGTGACGTCGCCTACCTCCCGCGCACATTCCTCGCTCCTTCGCCGCGGTGGACCGACGACTTCGCCGTTGACCTCGTCCGCGCCTCGCAGCACACTCGCCAGTCTATAAATACCGAGCTCCCCTCAGCCATCCAAGCACACCAGTAGCCTCTCCACTCTTCTCTCACCCTCCTCGACCACTTCCCCTTCTCGATTCATCACCGGAGCTCCCCAATTTAGCCGCCGGAGCCCGCCAGTACCTCATCTCGCCGGCGTCGATTCAGGCCACCTCCAGCCTCGCCACCGGTACCAGCGCACTCGCCGTCGACGACAACCCCGCCTCGCGTCAACGCCGACCCTCGCCGGAGCCTCAGCTCGCCGTCGACCCCCGTGCCTCGCCGCGCCAGTAAGCCCTCTCGTCGGAGGAGACGACGATCGTGCGCCGCACGATCGTGTTGTAATCCAACGGTTGTCCCTCCCCCGTACCGATTCGGCGTTAGTGAGCCGCTGACAGGCGGGTCCCGCGCTGTCAGGCAGCCCACGCGTCCGCGGACCGTGGTGGGCTGGCTTGGGCCTTTTAATTCAATTCGGCCCGAGTAACGCTTCCCGCCAGCCCGTTTAATTCAAATTTCGTTAAATAAATTTAGTTTGAATTCAATACTGAACCCAACTTTGAAAATTCATAGAATCTGTTTGACTTGGCCAAATTTTACAAATTTTATATATTTGGAAAGCTTAGGATTTTATCTACACAATGCCACTGGATTGAACCCTAGTTCTATTATATAATTAAAGTAGGAAAATAAACAAGGCCGGGACTTTTCTGCCTTAGAATAATTATTAAAAATCAACCACAAATGATTTTAAGTTAATTCCAACTCCTATAAGTCACATTACACTTGTACTAATTGTTTATGCAAAAATATACCATGCTTACTTTGCATGATCATGCCATAGTTTAAATAAAGGACTATATGGCTATTTCTAGTCAAAGATATTGTCCAAAACTATTAATAAATCATAGGGGAGTTTTTCTCTCATTTACATCTTGTCATGAACAATTCAAACTGAGGTAGAGACTCTGGTCATATATGTCTCATATGAATTGTTGATGATATTAACTCACCTCAATAGTAGTTGTTAACTTAGTTACAACTATGTGTTAAATCATATGAGAGGTATTCCTCTCATTTAAATCTTGTTCTCAAGTAATTCAACATGAGGTAGTGACCATGGTATATATAATCTCATATTGAGTTATTGGGTGACATTAAATCACTACCATGTTAGGATTAAATTGTATGAAGTGCTTCACTTCATTTAAATCTTGTCCCAAATACTTTCATATGAAGTATTGACCCCTGGTCAAATACTCTTACATAAAATACTTGGTGAAGTTAAATCATAATCAGCATTGTTAAATAGTATGAGGTACTCTACCTCATTTAAATCATTTTCTCAAATGATGATGATGAATGGTTGACTTAGGTCAACATGAATTCATGTGTGATTGTTTGAGAAATTAAATCTTAAGAAGATTTCAATGAGAGGAAATTATTTCTCAAGAACCATATGGAAACTATCATTTACATATATAATGAGGGGAAATTATTTGTCCTCAAGCAACACCACCAATGCACCCTAATTATATTAATTGTGTGCTTAGAGTAGCTTGTGTGAATATGTGTGATAGCCATTGAATTAGCTTGGTGATTGTATCCTCGTATTCGTATTTTAGACGCTAGTACCGAGGAGTATCAAGAGGAGGAGGTCTTCTACGAAGAGGAAGGAGAAGAAGATCACTTTGACCACCTCAACCACCAAGGCAAGCTAACACCTATGCAAGCTAGACTATTGCAAGTTATAATGTTGCAAGATAATACTCTTGCAAAGTGCAAAGCTCACCATGAGCAAGGCATTACCCATTTACTTTATGTTTATGATCCTATTTCCCAGTTTTACTTTACTAGCCGTACTTATTTTTGGTTTATCAAAGTTACTTTTGATTCATGATTCACTTGGTCTAGAGTAGAACAAGATCATCCAATTTAGCCTAGAGCAATGAAAGCTAGTTAGCACCCCTCATGACTAGTTGCTAGTGCTAATAAATAAAATTGACTACTTTAGATGGGAACATGTGAAATAACATGACTTTGAAAACCTTGGAATGATGAGTCATTCTATTGAAAGATTTTGAGGGTGAATATGACTGGAGAATGAAATGGTGAATGAAATGGTGAACTGTACAAAAACTGATGGTTGGGTTCGGATGCGATACCATTCCAATTTTATAAGTACCCCCACAATACCTGATATGGGTAGGGCTTAACTAGAAGTTTATGTATCTTAGTATGGGTTCCCTCTGAACAAGCGTCATCGGGGTTATGCCAAGGGCTGCCTCCAAAGAAATATGGAACGATGTGATATGACGTGAATATGAGGTGAATGTCCGGCCCAAGCCTCGTGCGGTTCCGAGCTGACAGTTTGTCTTCACTTGGGAGGCCAAGCTCATGGGGAGAGATGCCTATACTAGGATATGTAAGTGAAAGGTTATGGTTGGTAGTCCGCACATGGAGTGTGATAAATCAGGGCCAGTTAACCCTGACGGATTATTGCAAATGTTGTGGCACAAGTGTATGACCTCTGCAGAGTGTAGAACTATTCGAATAGCCGCGTCCACGGTTATGGACGGTTGGAAAGGCCATACTGTTCCGTCATCAGAACTTTTCAAAAAGGTGACATGTGAAGGGTGACTTGTGATTTGAACTTGAAATGGCGACTTTGACTTGAAACACAATTGAGTTGTGGGAATGACACTAATGTTCCCACTTGAGTTAGTTAGCACATGAAGAGTTGTTTACTAAAATGTTTGTGAACTAAAATTGGCTTTATGCAAAAGAAACTAGAGCTTAGCATCCCCCTTACTAGAAATGTTAGTACTTACATTAGTATTAGTTTGCGAGTACTTTGAAGTACTCACGGCTTTGTCCCTGGCTATTCAAATGGCCGGACTATGAAGAGGAACAGACAGTATGAAGAGGATGGACAGCAGGACGTCTACGACAACTAGGACTACTCCTGACGTCAAGCGTTGGCCTGTGGACTAGAGAGTCCCTTATATTTACGCTTCCGCTATGTATTTGTGATGTGTGTTGAAACAATAGTTCAACTATTATTGTAATATTGGATCATGTGATCTATTTGTAAGACGACTATGATATGTAATGAATGATGACTTATGATATTCAACTGTTATGTCTCGCAACAACAATATTCCTGGGATTGCGATGTATGGCATAACAGGCATCTGGACTTAAAAATCCGGGTGTTGACATTGACCGACCTGGCGATCGCCTCCGCCACAGCGGCATCCTCCGCGCGCTTCGCCTCCTCCTCGGCGAGCCTGTTTGTGGCGGCGTTGGTGGCGGCCGCGGCGTCCTCCTTCTTCGCCGACTTCCTCTTCCGCCCACGCTGCGGGAGGAGGGTTGGTCGCGGATGACGAGGGCGCTGCTGCTGCGCCCTCTGGTCGGCGGTGGAGACGACGGCTCCTTCTTGACGCGCGCCGGCGTCGACGGAGACGTCGCCTCCTGTAATAACCCAGAACATAGGAACAACGAAGGGTAGATTTAGAAATGGGATGTGCATTTCATCGCAAAACGGGGGAAATTTTCGCGCTTTAGTGCAACTAAACCTAAGAGGGATCGAGGTTCTCTCTCATTTTGCACTTAAGGTTAGGCAATGTGAGTTAGGGAAATTTCGACATGATCTCTTTTGTATCTTGTTAATTTGGGGAATGATTTCATTTGGCAATTTATAATACATTGAACAATAAGCAATAAGCACTATGGAAATTGAATTCACAATTCAAAAACAAATTATGACTGCAAATAACTTTGAATTTCAAAGTGAATAATAAATACAACATTTATTCCAGAATATAAACATTACACAAATCAAAAGCTCATGAGTAAAATTTGAGCTTTATTGATAACACAACACAATTACATTGTATTTACAATATTCTTGATACAAGAATTGATGAACAATAAATAGAAATGAAAAAGGAAGATTACAATTTTTGTCCTAAACTAAAACCTAGACTAAATGACTTGAAGAATACCTTCATGGTCATATTCATCTTCAAAACCTGCAACATAAAACAACAAGTAATAGCCAGAAAGTCAAGTGTTAAACAGAAATTCAGTTTGGACAGAGTTAAGTGTTAAACAGAAATTCAGTTTGGACAGAACCAACTGTCATGCACACTTGTGCTTGTCCAAAGCCCTGGACAGCACAAGATAAGAGCAAGCAGACCAAACCTGAGCACCACCAGAGGGCTCAAGTTTCAGCATATGAGAGCACACAGCTCATGTGTGCTGGGCAAGCCACAACAAGGCAATGCACAAGCTTAGTCACCAAAGCAAGCCAGTCTTGTGTGTCATGGCAAGAACAGAAGTAGAGTTCATATAAAAGGGGCACAAACCCTAGAAACTGTAACAGTCGACCAGACAAGGATTCACCAGGTAAGGGTGAAGCCAGAGCAGCATAGTTCATCCAGTTCTTGCTCAAGAACAGAACCAACACACACAACCACTGAACCACCAGAAATCATGGTCACCTGAGAAGATCATCCAAGACCTGGAGGTGAAGGGCTGTGACACAAACCACAAGTCTGCATCAACACAAAATCTCACTCTAGGAGCTGGAACAAGGTATACCTAGTTCCTGAAGAAGATCCCATGGATCTAATCCATAAATCATACATGACATAGTCATGGGATTGAGCAGATGCTCAAAAGGGTAAATCATCACTTGGTTTTCACCAAGGATTACTGCCAGTCTAGAAGCCACTAAGACATAAATCATCCAGATACAGATCTTGTGCACAGAAGCTAGCAAACATGCACAGATGCACACACTAGCAAGATCTCATACACAGATAGCACCAGTAGATGTATTACAAGGATTAGCAGCTAACCAAGACTACACAGAAAATCCTAAGCATGCAACCATCAGGAAACCCTAGATTTCTTCATAGGAAAGCATATTGGCATTCATATTTGTTATGATCCCCAAATATGCAAGCAAAGATGAGTAGCCAACAAGATCCAACCAACCATGTGAGCAACCAGTCAGTAGCAAGGCTACTGAGGTCACAACACACTTAGAACCATCCAAAGCCAAGCCAAATACAAAGCATCACTATCCAGAAATGGATTCAGACTCTATTTGCTTGTCAAATAATCATGAACAGCAAATTCATACACAAGCAAGTAATTTAATCATCACTGCATAAGCAGTTTATCATTAATTAATTTATTCCAGCATGAATACATAACAAATTCATGCTATATCTTGACAGTAGCACACTATGAGGCAACACAGCACATGCCACTGCATCATAGCTACTGGATCAAGTCCAGTGAGCTAAAGAGAGAAGCAGCACATATACACAGGAGCAATAGCATGCTTGAGCATCAGTAAGGAAATGATTCACTTAGCCACAGGAATTAATCAACAACCAGGCCACTGACATTTAATTGATCAAATGGATCAATTGAATCAAGTCAAGCCACACAGATAAGCTAGCCAACAAGAAATGGTTGATCCAATGGATCATTGGATTTCACAGGAGGCACAGAAGCACCTCACAGGCATCACTGGCATTCACAAGTGTCACAGATGCATAGCAGTACACCTAGACAAGCAAGTAGAATATGCCAGTAAGCACTAGCAAGCTCATAAGCAAGTACAACATGGCATAGCAAGCTCATAAGCATGAACAGCATGGCATAACAAGCAGTAAGCAAGCAACACATGGCATGCACAACAAGCAACACACACTGGCCAGTACCAGAGATTGGTGAATTGGCCAGAGCTTGCAGAAAATGGAAGCACGGGTAGTTTAAGCAGCAGTAGCAAGGCTCTGCATGATCACAGGATCATCAGAGAGCAGTAGAACAAGAGGAGAAGGAGCACAGAAGCTTGGGAGGTGCACAGGCATGGAGAGGAGAAGGAGAAGGAGCAGAGCAACATACACGCGCCTGGTGGCAGAGGCTATGGCATGGCGAGGCAGTGCTCGCGCGGCCATAGCAGCTGCAAAGCCAGGGAAGGCGCCGGCGTTACGCCGACGAACACCACCACAGCAGCACGGCACGGAGACGACGGCACAGGTACTGCGAGCAGCACCCGCGCCAGGTCGGTCTCGGAGGCGCACACGTCGACGGCGAGGGCGAGAGCTCGTCGGAGATCACCCAATCGCCCGAGGCGATTCTCCACGAGATCCAGAGAGGAGGCGATTCGCCAGGAGAGGAAGCAATCGAAGAACGGAGATCGATAGATCGTCTCGCGGCGGTACAGATCTGGTAGGTGGCTAAGGCAGGGGAGAACGGAGATGGCCGGAGCACGACGGCGGCCATGGCGGCGACGCCATCGCCACGGGTGTCGCCAGAGGTTAGGGTTAGGTCGAGCGAGTGAGAGAGACGAGTGAGTGAGCGAGCGAGGTGGGCCGCTTCGGCGCCACCGACCCGATATGGGGCACGCCTTAGTGGGCTGTCTGATACGTCTCCAACGTACCTATAATTTCTGATGTTCCATGCTTGTTTTATGACAATACTTACATGTTTTGCTTGCACTTTATAATGTTTTTATGCATTTTCCGGAACTAACCTATTAACAAGATGCCGAAGTGCCGGTTCCGTTTTACGCTGTTTTTGGTTCCGGAAAGGCTGTTCGGGAAATATTCTCGGAATTCGACGAAACGAAGACCAAACATCATAATTCACCGAGACGGACCGGGACACCGAAGGAGACCCGGAGGGGAGGCCCAGGGGCCCCACACCATAGGGCCGCGCGGGCAGGCCCCTGGCCGCGCCGGCCTATGGGGAGGGCGCCCTGGTGCCCCTCCTGCGCCGCCTCTTCGCCTATAAGACCCCTTTCGACCTAAAAACGCGATACCAATTGATGAAACTCCAGAAAGACTCCAGGGGCGCCGCCACCATCGCGAAACTCCGTTTCGGGGACAGAAGTCTCTGTTCCGGCACCCTTCCGGGACAGGGAAGTGCCCCCAGAAGCCATCGCCATCAACGCCACCGCCTCCATCATGCTCCGTGAGTAGTTCCCCCATGGACTACGGGTTCTAGCTGTAGCTAGTTGGTATTCTCTCCCCTATGTACTTCAATACAATGATCTCATGAGCTGCCTTACATGATTGAGATTCATATGATGTAATCGGTGTTGTGTTTGTCGGGATCCGATGGATTGTTACATTATGATTGTCTATCTACAAAGTTTATGAAGTTATTGTTGCTTGCAATCTTGTTATGCTTAATGCTTGTCACTAGGGCCCGAGTGGCATGATCTTAGATTTAAGCTCTATACTTATTGCTTAGATTATATCTACAAGTTGTATGCACATGTCTATGTCCGGAACCAAAGGCCCCAAAGTGACGAAATTGGGACAAGCTGGAGGGGAAGGCTTGGATATGAGGATCACATGTTTTCACGGAGTGTTAATGCTTTGCTCCGGTGCTCTATTAAAAGGAGTGCCTTAATTTCCAGTAGATTCCCTAGAGTCCCGGCTGCCACCGACTGGTAGGACAAAAGATGTTGTACAATTTTCTCATTGCGAGCACGTATGACTATATATGGAAAACATGCCTACATGATTAATGATCTTGATGTTCTGTCTTAATGCTATTTCAATCCTATCAATTGCCCAACTGTAATTTCTTCACCCAACACTTGTTATTGGAGAGTTACCACTAGTGTAGATAGCTGGGAACCCCGGTCCATCTCTCATCATCATATACTCGTTCTACATGTCATTGGAAGTAGTATCAACCATTTTCTGGTGCCATTGCCTCTCGTGTTACTATTACTGCATCGTACGTGTTATCGTTACTATTGCTCTCATATCACTGCTACTTTCACATCACCCCTGTTGCTAGTGCTTTTCCAAGTGCAGCTGAATTGACGACTCAGTTGTTAAGGCTTATAAGTATTCTTTACCTCCCCTTGTGTCCAATCAATAAATTTGGGTTTTACTTCCCTCGAAGACTGTTGCGATCCCCTATACTTGTGGGTTATCACTGTCCCATGGGCTTTAGTTAGTGGGCTGGCCCAATAGGGGCCAGGGGGTATTCTGGTCATTTCACAATTAAGAAAATAGCCAGAATTTCACCAATTTTTAGTAAATAAAATACAACTCTAAAAATCCATTAAAAATTGGATTTGTGAATGAAAAATTATTCTTAACAAGAATAAAATATGAAATAGAATTTAAGAAACAAATTCAAATTTATGAATTTAATGAATTTAAAATAAAAACTTGGAATTTCAAACTATTATTTCCTTGTATTTAAAAATCAAGGAAAAATCTCAAATAAGTTCAAATACTTATTTTCAAACATTTCAAAATGAAATTCTATTATTCCAAGTCATTTCTATTTGAAAAAGGTATTTTCCAAAGGAAAATATTCTATTCCTTTTTATTCCAAAAATGTAGAGGCAACTCTATTATTTCCAATCATTTTTGGAATGAATAATGAATCACCAAGGTAAAGTAGTTTTACTTTGAATCATTTTACTTTATGAGAATTAAAATGGTTTACACATTAAAGCAATTGTAAATTACTGCCAAAGGCATAAATCTTAACTCAACCCTAAATTGTAATAACTCATTGGGGTAAAGGGATTCCACATAAAATAATACATACATGACTGCATTATTTGGATTTTATAACATTGTCCTTACCGGACAATGATGCTTCTTACAGAACCCGAGGTCCAGGTTCCATCAACTGCATTGAACTGCACTATCTCACAGTCCACAGGCAAGTTCACCCTTGCTCATACCAACTTGAGTATTTTCTATTACTTTAATGCAAAGTTATATACTTATCATTCCTGCATCGCAAATAAAATGTTACTTTCCAACTATCAATATGACTATGTGGTTGGCAGTGGAACCATGGTATGTGTTGATATGGTGGAGGTTCCATTGCATGGGTTATATTAACCTAGGATTAATTACCAATGCCGTCCAGTGATTCTAGCGCCGTACAAACCGCGTTAACCATGAGATCTATAATGGCTCTAGGGAAGCCAGCCGTATCTTTTCCCTTCGCACGCCAACGGACTCGGTAGAGCTGCAGGGTGTTGGAGGCACCGCCGTAGGTTGGGATAGCCTTTTAAATCCCCATCCATATGTGATGTTGAGCTCTACGGTCTATGATGGATTGTCCAAAGTACACCGTGAGTAAAGCCGTATTATCGGGAGAAGTCTACCTGGGGGTGTACGGGTGGACAAAAGGGTGGGTTTGCGGGGTCGCGAGAAGGCGGTGTGGGCTTGGATTTTCATACCTGGCCTCACACCAAAGGAAGTGTGAACGGGGGCAAGTCCCTGCGGATGGCAAAAAGGGTGGGATCTCTTGTGGGAAAAGTAACGCACCTCTGCAGAGTGTATATCAAATTGTGGCTATCACTCCTTGTTCCGGGAAGGGAACTGCGAACGTGGCAGGAAAGGAACTCCATGAAGTTCTGGTCAACCTGTGAAGACTGACGGGCATAGTTTTCATAATAAAAGCAACCTTTTGAAGAAATAATTTCAAAACATGCATTGACCTGCGATTTCCTGATCAATGGTCGTAGCTAGTGCATCAAACACCTTTTACTCTTTTAGAACTTGATGAGTACCTATGTACTCACTTTCTTTCGACACCCTTGCTAGACTGTGATCCGGAAGAGGAGGCCATCAACGATGGAGCACCGGAAGGAAGCTACGAGCTGGTCTACGAGGAACCTGATCTTACCGGCGGAGTTGAAGGAGTAGACTATGGGATAGTCTACGGACCCGATGACATGGAGGTGGAGGAGTAGTGATATACCCTAGCATCATAGAGCCGAGCAACGTAGAACTTACCTAAATAAGTTGTTGAGCTCTTTCATCTATAGTTATGAGTTGTAATCGTAATTAAGTAGTATCTTAGGGTGTTCTCATAGGACCTGTGAGAATACCAACTTGTTAAGACAATGTTTGTAATAATATATGGAGTGTTATGACCTGCAATGTTTCTGTTGTACCACTCTGAGGGATATGGAAATTTGTGAAGAAGTCCCTTCACAAAGATCATATTAATGACTTGTATACTACAACATGCAGTGGTATGCTGGGTCACCGCAGCTGGTATCAGAGCAAATGTTGCGACCTTAGGTTGGAAAAACCTAGTATAGGGAAGAAACCTGTAGGAGTCAAGTAGAAATAGTAAAGGATTCTCTACAAATATGATGATTATTCACATGAGAATAGCAAGATCATATATTTTAGTGCGATAATTCTTTATTATAGCTATTATGATGCATCATCACTACTAATATTCTGCTTTTGTATACAACCATAATGGCGAACACGTTTCCTAAGAGGACTTTGAGGAAGGTTGAGGGATGGCTCGGTGATTATGATGGACCAATCACAGCTCTCCTGTGTGGGATGCTGAAGGAACTCCATTGTGACCCACGGATACCTGTTATCAAGTATACGTACTATGATGGGGAAATCCTAGCCAAGTGCAGAGTATCGGTCCAACTACCGACAAAACTGCTGATGAGTCGTATAATGCCATACGGAGAAGCCAAAACCATCACCACAGACCTATCACATGGCCCTATTCAAGGCAATCCTTGAGATAAGGCAGCACAAGTCGAGAGAGCTGCTATGTTCAGAGTTTTCTCATATACCTCATGCCGAGGAAGATGAGGATCCCACTCGAATCATCCGGTGTTAGCACACGAAGCCCCGAAGCCTGCAGCACATCACATGGATAGCTGTAAGTCTTTATTGACCACGATGTACCTTTTACACATGAAGATGAGGGGTGAGATTGACCACATGCTAGCTGAGTTCACGGACCCTGATAAAGTCCAAACTCGGATGTGTTATCTGAGGGCACAACCACAACACACTACACCTTTCTTTAGCCTAGACAGCTATGTAGATTTGAGTGACCAGTTGTCCCAGAAAGATCCACTCACACCCAACTTTGTCCCACACTATCCGCATGTATCAGCATCGTATGAATCTGGATATGGGGGAGATGATTCCGTAAACCTAAATCGCTCGTAGTCACCAATCGAGAATTCGACTGGTTGGCGTTTCGGGGAACCATTTGGGGATGAAGGAGAACCCATCACTTGTGATTCAGAGGATGAAGGAGGCGCGGTTAACCAAGACGTTAACCAAAGCTTTGGGCAGGAAGAGAAAGACACCAACTCCATTTCTTTAGATCTGGAGATGGGACTACCCAAAACATCCCAGTACGTTGTAGGTGAGAGTTCTGGAACTAAGAAAAAGAAGAAGAAGAAGATGAGAGGTCAAGTGAGTAGAAATCCTCCATGGATGGCAGAAGAAGGTGAGTTGTTGTTATCACCAAGATTTGACCGCGTCGGAGGTGGGCCGCAGTCAAGATGGGCTTAAGGAAATATATGTGGAGAATTACATGAATCGGCCTGTGATACCAAGTTGGGCTTAATTGCCCGTGTATCTGTAACATATTAGATCGTATTTTAGTTTAGAGATAGAATCTTACTCGTGCACGGTTTAGTGCACGCCCGCATTAGAAAGTCCCCTGGACTATAAATATGTACCTAGGGTTTATGGAATAAACAACAACACAACGTTCACCCCAAAACAAACCAATCTCGGCGCATCGCCAACTCCTTCGTCTCGAGGGTTTCAATCAGGTAAGCGACATCTTGCGATCTAGGCAGCACAAGCTCCACGTTGTTCATGCGTTGCCCGTACTGAAGCGTCTTTGATGGCGGGCAACGTAGTTATCATAGATGTGTTAGGGTTAGCATTGTCCTTCGTATAAACATGCTTACGTAGTGCAACCCTTGCATATCTAGCCGTCCTCATGCCTATCTCGGGCATGGGGCGGCACCCTGCTTGTTCATCGTTTAGTAGATCTGATCCGTTACGATTGCTCCTTGCTCGCAAGGATTAGTTTAATATCCGCAATAGTTAGGCCTTACAAAGGGGGAGGATCCAGGTGGCATGTAGGGTGGCGTTCGCAAGTCCTAAACAGGATGTTCCGTGGATCAACTACATTGTTGGTTCTTTGGCCTTGTTTAGGATCGGCTTATGAGCACCGTGCGTGGCCGCGAGGCCCAACCTGGAGTAGGATGATCCGATTATGCGGTGAAAACCCTAAATCGTCGTAGATCTCATTAGCTTTATCTTGATCAAGCAGGATCACCAAGTATTCGTGCACCCCGCACGGATCATGGGTGGATCGGCTCTTTGAGCCGATTCACGGAGATAACCCGAGAGCCGATCGAGGCTCGTATTTAACGTTTACGTGTATGCCATGCGGGAACTAAGCGAGGCATTCCCCATCACCTTCCCGACCAGGTATAGGTCAGGTGGCACGCCCTTGCACTTTGCATCGCCGCGTGTGACCGGAAGAGCATTGCGGGCCGTCGCTCGGAGGGGTCTCGGCCAGCCGCAGCTCTAGGCTCTTCCCGGCTCTACTAGTGCTGACCGTCGCTGCCCGACGGTGGGTTTTGGCGGTCAACACATTCGGCACGCCCGGTGGGACATTGATCGTCTACATCAACCACATCGCCATCTACATCCGAGATGGCGACGGACGGCACGCCGGTCACCTACGAGGAGCTGCTCGCTGAGCTCAAGAAGAAACATGACGAGATCAAGGCCACCCTCAAAGCCGACCTCATCGGCTCTTTTCGAAGAACCCGTACCCATGGCATCGGATGGAAGGGATTCTCACCACAAGGTGCACTCGATGGGATAGATCTCTCTGCCCGTCGGAGGAACGCACCATGGCCCTGCGGCAGGAGATTAACTACTTGGTGGCTCACTCGCTACACCGCCACTCTGAAAACTTGGTCAACGTGTTGGAGCGTCTCGCTCTGCGCGTGATCCAGGAGATCATGAGCCACCAGTACTCGCCGTCCGGACCAGCTCTCGGGACGCACCAAGGAGAGTTGCCACTCCAGTCCCGTCCACCGCTGCCATATGCGTTGGCAGCACCGCTGAAGTGCCGGCTACACCGGCATTCGTCGTCTACAAGATCGGTGGTGACCCTAATGACTACCAGTTCTTGGTTGAGGCGCCTAAGGAGATCCCTCAAGGATACGCGTGCACGTATGTGCCAGATTGTGGCAACTGGGCACTCTCAAACCAGGCCACAACGTCAGGGACTCCGGCGCAAACAGGAGGAACGTCAGCGACAGAGCTTGAGAAGCAGACGTGGCTAGCTAAGTACGCCACCCCGACGAAACTCCCGAGCCCAGCTCCTGCAGTTGGCTCAGAGCTGGAAAAGCAAACATGGCTGGCTAAGTACGCCACCCCGGCGAATCTTCAGAGCGCATCTCCTGCAGCCGGCCACAGCGGATCGGATCGGTACCATACCGAGAGACCAGTTCGGCATTATGCCGAAAAGGAGGGCAATCGGCTATTCCAAGCCGTACCCCGATGAGTACGAGATGATCCCGCTGCCACCTAAATATCGGCTCCCCGATTTCTCCAAATTCGGTGGATCGGATGGCTCCGGCTCCATCGAGCACATCGGCCGATATTTGGCGCAACTAGGACCGGCTTCGGTGTCGGATCAACTACGCGTGAGGCTCTTTTCACAGTCCCTCACGGGATCGGCTTTTGGATGGTATACCTCTTTGCCAGACAAACTCCATCCGGTCTTGGAAGCAATTGGAAGAACAGTTCCATATGCAATATCATTCAGAAGCTTCCGATTCTAGCATTGCCGATCTAGCACAACTACGTCAGAAGCGCGGAGAAACGGTGACAGAGTACATCCCGCGCTTCAGGAACCTTAGGAACCGATGTTATTCGGTTCGTATAACCGAAAAGGAAGCGATCGAGTTGGCGTAGGCTGGCCTTGCAACACAGCTCAAGGACATGGCCTCCCAAGCAGATTATCCCTCGTCGGCGCACATGGTTCGAAACTATCAGCATATGAACAGCGCCACCCGGACCTGTACCAAGACAAGTTCAAGCGTGCAGTAGTCATGGTCGATACGAGAGGAAAGTGAAGTGCTCGCGGGAGACCAAGAAGTAGCGATGGTCGAGTGGACTCGGGGAGGAACCCCCGTGTCCCGCAAATGGGTAAAGCCACCGGGGCCGCCCGGGGATTTGATTTTGACGTGACCAAGACCGAACAAATCTTCGACCTCCTGCTCAAGGAGAAACGAGTTGACGATTCTCGAAGGTCTCAAGTTCCCCACGGCGCAAGAGCTAAACGGAAAGCCGTACTCGTAAATTCCACAATTCGCTTTCCCATGCCACCAACGACCGCAGGGTGTGGCGTCAACACATCCAAGCGGCGATAGAGAAGGGCGTTTAATTTTCAACCAGTACGCCATGAAGGTAGACACCCAGCCCTTCCCCGCCGTTAACATGGTAGAAGTCATCTACCCCGAGGGCTGCCAGCCAGGTCCCACGTTCAGCATCAACATGGTAGGACCTGGGAACCACTCTGGCAAAGATGGAGATGAGGGCAGCTGCTCTCATAGCAAAGATACAGAGGAGGCCGCTCCACGCGATCGGCTCCATCATGATGGCAAGCGCTACGTCACAGAGGGAGAAGTGAAGAATATAAGATATCAACGACCTCTCTCTGACCACCTCCTCAACAAATATGTGAGTCAGTATGACCAACGCCGACGGTCCAACTATGATGATGAAGGAGATCGTTTGGCTAGAGAAGCCAGAAGACATCGTCGGCAGGATCGCGATGAGGAGGAGCACGAGCGCTGTGCCACGGAAGCATCAAGGGAGCAAGATGACAACGCCAGGCATTGGGACTGCCCCTTCTTCAGACACTGCTGGGATTCAGGAATGAGCCGATTGCCCACAATCGGCAATTGCCCAGAATGCAATCAGAAAAAGAAGGGGGCAGCCAACGTGTCCGTGTTCGAGCGCCTAGGGCCTCTCCCGCCACAAAGCAAACGCGCTGAGTCACCTCGTTGGGCAGATCTTGAGGATTTAGAAGGCGAGGGAGAAGTGGAAGAAGATAGGTACCACCGGCCAAGGTGGTGCCCTGACGGACTCAGCCGTTCCCAAAAGCGCAGGGTTCAGCCGATTGCGCGGCCTAGAGGAAGCCGAGAGGTTGTACCCGCATACGCTAAGGAAGGCACGGCCTGATCCGGCTGCAAAGGTCCAGCGAACCCCGGATGAAGAGGGTCGTCCACGGAAAATGGAGTGGCGCCTAAACAGAGGAAAGCCGATGATGAGACATCGGGCTGGCACAAACATGGTACTCGTCTTGCCGACAGAGCGTAGCGCTCCACGACTCCACGGAGCACTCAAGGTGGACGACAGCAAGCGCATCAAGTCAGAAGTCGGGTTGGTTTTATCCAGCCTGACCAAGTAGCAAGACCAAACCAATGAGCAAACCAGGAGAGGCTGATCCTTGTGATCGGCCCCAAAAAAAAAAAAACTTATGAAGGGAACTTACAAAACCTTCAACGAGCAAGCAGCGTGGAGGCCGATTCCAGCAATCGGCCAAAATTATCCTCACCCACCATTCTGCCCGGGTTCAACATGTTATCCGACACGAGCCGATACCATCAATTCTCTTGACAGAATCGGCTCGGGGGGGCACCCAGGTAGATAAAATACGAGGATATGCAACGGAAGCCTCTCATTTTCTGTTGATGGGTATTGGAATATGGGGGCCGATGCACAGGTCGGCCGTAAAAACAAAAAGTGAAAATTCGAAAATTTTCGAACATAGCCGATGCGACGAGGCATCGACTTAAGGATATAACAGCCGATGCGCAACCATCGACTTCAGTGGAATTACGCAATGTTTATCGAGTCTCCACCAAATCCGAGTCCGACGGTGGTGCCTTCTATTGCCTCAAGGGAGTAAAAACAATGGAAACTTCCCCAGTTGCTTCGAGCCGAGCCGGGTTCCCGAACCTTTTTTCGTCAAGGATTTCCAATCTTTGGGGGCTAGTTCAGCTGAAACGAGGGATTATCGGCTGTCGGAGGAAGAAAGAGGATCGGCTGTGGCGCATTCTCTCTGACATTCTCGCCTCGAGTAAGGCTCGGGGGGCAGCAGGCCTAGTGGATACTCTGTTTAAAGAGCCGATGAGGATACCATCGGCTGATCCTTCATTGCAACCTTCTTCACGATGATGGGTACTGAAAAGGATTATTGGGTTTGGTTGGAAAAGTTCGAAGGTTTTCCTGAAAATCCGGCGTTTTCCACCAGATTTAGAAAATCATCAGCTGAAGAAGAGAAGGGTGAGTTTCAAAGGACCGATGCGGTGCGATCGGTTCATCACGCATTGGCGAAGGGAACGAATCGGCAAGGTCAGTAGAAGAGAGAATCGGCTCAATTAAAAGGAATCGGCAAAATCAAGATTGAGGAAAAGTTCTTCATTGATTAAGATGAGATTTCTTACATAAAGAGCTAATTGCTCTCAAAAGGGAAGTACTAGGGGATCCACGGCCCCATCTACTACTACTGGCCCTGTTCTAGAGGTCCTATCTATGGGCCATCACTGCCCTCGTCGTCGCCGTCGTCGCCACTATCGGCGCTGCTCCCGGCGGGATCGTCGTCGCTCCAATGGCCGCTGACCGGGCCCTCGTTGTCTTCATCTTCTTCGTCAGCGTCGTCCTCGTCGCTGTCGAAGTCGCTAAGATTGCCCGGCCAAGGGCAGAACCGCTTGGCCGGTGGCTCGTCGGAGGAGCTCTCGTCGTCGTCCTCCTCCTCCCCTTCCTGCTCCTCCTCTTCCCGGAAGAGGTGAAGTCGCGAGGAGAAGCCGTCGTCGTCACTCTCCTCTTCTATTTCCCCAACGGCGAGGAAGCGGAGGTCGCTCTCCCCGTCCGTCAAGGACTGGTCGTCCTCGGACCAGATGGAGAAATCGTGGTCTGATTCCTTCCCCGCCGCAATGGCGCGGCGGGTGTTGGCCGCGTGGACCGCCGCCGCGTCGTACTCCGGCGTCGGCTCACGGGACGTGGAGGATTGGCTGGCAAGATCCGATGGGTCAGAGGAGGAGGAAGACATGGTGGCTGGGAGGGTTTTTTGGAGTGCTAATGCGGGGGAGATACAAAGAAGAACTGTTCAGAGCGGTTAAATCGAAGGAGGATATAGTGGAAATTCAATGCCACGGCAGTTTCCGAGGAAATGGTGCCTAAAAAAAAAAAAAAAAAAAGCTGCCAGGTCACGCGGAGAAGTTGAGAAGGCAAGGCATCATCATAAGGGATACTGCGACGGTTCTGCCACGACATGACCCGACGAAGGAAAGCAGAGTGATTTTGGAATTACCAATTCCAAAACCAGGGGGGCATGTGTTATCACCGAGATTTGACCGCGTCGGAGGTGGGCCGCAGTCAAGATGGGCTTAAGGAAATATATGTGGAGAATTACATGAATCGGCCTGTGATACCAAGTTGGGCTTAATTGCCCGTGTATCTGTAACATATTGATCGTATTTTAGTTTAGAGATAGAATCTTACTCGTGCACGGTTTAGTGCACGCCCGCATTAGAAAGTCCCCTGGACTATAAATATGTACCTAGGGTTTATGGAATAAACAACAACACAACGTTCACCCCAAAACAAACCAATCTCGGCGCATCGCCAACTCCTTCGTCTCGAGGGTTTCAATCAGGTAGCGACATGTCGCCTAGATCGCATCTTGCGATCTAGGCAGCACAAGCTCCACGTTGTTCATGCGTTGCCCGTACCGAAGCGTCTTTGATGGCGGGCAACGTAGTTATCATAGATGTGTTAGGGTTAGCATTGTCCTTCGTATAAACATGCTTACGTAGTGCAACCCTTGCATATCTAGCCGTCCTCATGCCTATCTCGGGCATGGGGGCGGCACCCGCTTGTTCATCGTTTAGTAGATCTGATCCGTTACGATTGCTCCTTGCTCGCAAGGATTAGTTTAATATCCGCAATAGTTAGGCCTTACAAAGGGGGAGGATCCAGTGGCATGTAGGGTGGCGTTCGCAAGTCCTAAACAGGATGTTCCGTGGATCAACTACATTGTTGGTTCTTTGGCCTTGTTTAGGATCGGCTTATGAGCACCGTGCGTGGCCGCGAGGCCTAACCGGAGTAGGATGATCCGATTATGCGGTGAAAACCCTAAATCGTCGTAGATCTCATTAGCTTTATCTTGATCAAGCGGGATCACCAAGTATTCGTGCACCCCGCACGGATCATGGGTGGATCGGCTCTTTGAGCCGATTCACGGGATAACCCGAGAGCCGATCGAGGCTCGTATTTAACATTTACGTGTATGCCATGCGGGAACTAGCGAGGCATTCCCCATCACCTTCCCGACCGGGTATAGGTCAGGTGGCACGCCCTTGCACTTCGCATCGCCGCGTGTGACCAGAAGAGCATTGCGGGCCGTCGCTCGGAGGGGTCTCAGCCAGCCGCAGCTCTAGGCTCTTCCCGGCTCTACTAGTGCTGACTGTCGCTGCCCGACGGTGGGTTTTGGCGGTCAACAGTTGTATCCTACTGGGGATACATATGAGTCATTATCCAGCTACTTTGGCATGACAGATCTCTGTCTCGGCACTTCGTCCGATTCAGATTACATACATACTGGAAGGACCTTCATTCCGGACGGTGTTCGGAAGACAAATCGCTGTACCGGGATGGACCCCAGGGATGTACGCGGAGGCGAGTTATAATGACGAGGAGTAGAGCTTCCAGGAAGAATAAAGTCGTATAGGTGGTAATTTAATAGAACGTATTTTTAAATTCCGTTGGCTTGGGCTTAAAGCCAAATAAGTGGTTTATATGTACCACATGTAATATAAGTGTGTATGTTATGTAATATACAAAGTATATGCATAATAAATGTTTGTTTTGTATTTGCTTCTTGATTTCATTGTGTGACTAGTTCTGGGCAATGAGTTGAGCTCAGAAAACATTTGCATGGTGTAATTATGAGTAATCACTCTTTGTTACAGGACTAGGGGGAACATGGCGTTAGTTGAAACTGAAGAGGCTCAAAGAGAGCGGGAGGCGGGAGAAAAAGAGGAGGCAGATGCAGCAGCTAGAGAGGAGAATGCACCACCACCACACCCAATGCTGCATCCAGATTTCCAACAGTATATGAGAGCAATGGAAGAAGATAGGAGGCGATACCAGGAAAATCAAGGCAAGAACATGCAAGACTTCTTTACCCAAGTCATCAACGATAGGGGTAATGAAGGCAAGGGAGTAACCCTATCAGACTTTCAAAATGCAACACCACTACCTTTTACATCAGCTCCAGAACCAATGGATGCTGAAGATTGGCTCATGGATACGGAACGTAAGCTGAAGACCGTTGGTTGCAACGATGAGGAGAAGATTCGGTATACTACTTATCTGTTGTCAGGACCAGCAGCGTCATGGTGGGAGAATCTTGTAGCAGTACATCCTCCAGATAAGGTGTTCACCTGGGAGGAGTTCAAGAAGAAGTTCCGGATGCCCATGTTCGGAGAGCGTGGTGGAGCTGAAGAAGAGAGAGTTTGACGAACTACGTCGAACACCGCACCCATTATGCGGTATGTTCGGGATTTCAACGAGTTTTCCAGGTATGCACACGAGGAAGTGGACACGAAAGAGAAAAGAAAGAAGCGGTTCATGAAAGGCATGAATCCATACATGAAGATGCAACTGAGGTTGGCACGGACTGCTGAATTCCAGGAACTGATTGACTCGGCAATCACTTTCGAGGATGACTACAGGCAAGTCTAGGTGGATAGGAGGAACAGGGCTCGTATCGAGCCAAGGAAGTACCCAATTAGCAAACCAACACCTGATCGGAGTTTCAAACCCCGATTTCGACCTACTACGGTAATCAATACAACCGGGAGGTCGAGTCGAACCCAATCAATCAGATCATTTGCAACAATTGTGGCCAGAGAGGTTATTTGCAGAAGGATTGTCAGAAACCCAGAATCATCTGTTATGGTTGTGGGAAGGATGGACACATCAAGCCGGAGTGTCCTAACAAGGCGTCTTGGAGCGGACAGAGCTCAGGAGGACGAGGTGGAAGTAACAACAACAACAACAACAACAACAACAACAACAACAACAACAACAACAACAACAACAACAACAACAACAACAACAACAACAACAACAACAACAACAACAACAACAACAACAACAACAACAAGAAGAGGGGGAAGCCTTATGGAAAGCTGAATTGCACATCTTTGGAGCAAGCGGAAGAGTCGGATCAAACAGTCTTAGGTACGCTCAGTATTCTTACTCATCCTGGCAAAGTCTTATTTGATACTGGAGCAACCATATCATTTCTTGCACTGGAATTTGTGGAAAAATTCGGGCTTAGATGTTCTAAGTTATAAACCCCTATAACTGTCCTATCCGTGGGGGGAACAATCTTAGTAACCAACGTGAAAGAAGCACAAGTCATAACCATATGTGACTGTGTGTATTTCGCGGACCTATTCATCATTCCCATGAAGGACATCTCATTTATCCTAGGAATGGACTGGTTGACGGAGAATGGAGCGGTGATCAACTGTGGAGACAAAACAGTATCACTTCGCAACACTATTGGAGGTCGAATAGTTTTCCAAGGAGACAAATACAATGAGTTGGAGATAGGATTGGAGCTCAACAGTTTGAAAGAGGTGGGGATTGAAGATATCCCTGTAGTAAATAAATTTCCAGATGTATTTCCCAAGGAACTACCGGGCATGCCACCCGATAGAGAGATAGAGTTCACAATCGATCTGATTCTAGGCACAACACCTATAGCTCAACCACCATATAAGATGGGACCAAAGGAGTTAGTGGAGCTGAAAGCCCAGATAGATGAATTGGAATAGAAAGGATTTATTCAAGAAAGTGTGTCACCATGGGGTACACAAGTCATTTTTGTGGATAAAAGAGATGGTGGAAGGAGGATGTGTGGAGATTACAGGAATCTTAACAATGTAACTATCAAGAACAAGTACCCTTTACCTAGAATACAAGACCTTTTTGATCAAGTTCAAGGAGCTGGAGTCTTCTCGAAGATAGATTTAAGGTCAGGATACCATCAAATCAAGATCAAGAAGGAGGATGTGCCAAAAACAGCATTTGTATCAAGGTATGGACACCATGAATACTTGGTTGTACCATTTGGACTAACAAATGCACCAGTAATTTTCATGAACTTGATGAACAAGATATTCATGAAGTACTTGGACAAGTTTGTGATAGTGTTCATAGATGATATTCTAATCTATTCCAAAGATAAAGAAGAACATGCCAAGCATTTGAAGATAGTTCTGCAGATTTTGAGAGAACATCAGCTACATGCAAAGTTCAGCAAATGCAAATTTTGGTTAGATAGTGTTGAATTTCTTGGACATGTGATAACCAAAGAAGGAATAGAGGTGAATCCAAGCAAGGTTCAGTCCGTATTAGAATGGAAGTCACCCAAAAATGCTAAGGAGATACGAGGATTCCTTGGTATGGCAGGTTATTATCGGAGATTCATAGAAGGATTTTCGAAGATTGCCGGACCAATGACCAAGTTACTCAAGAAAAATACTCCATTTGTGTGGACTGATGAGTGTGAAGCCAGCTTCCAAACACTCAAAGATAAGTTAACCACAAGCACCGGTGTTAGCGAGTTCCGAACTCGGAAAGGATTACACGGTGTATTGTGATGCTTCCAAGAATGGACTTGGATGTGTTCTTATGCAAGATCGGAAAGTAATAGCCTATGGATCAAGACAGTTGAAACCACATGAACACAACTACCCAGTACATGATTTAGAATTGGCGGCGATTGTGTATGCTTTGAAGAGTTGGAGACAATTTCTATATGGATCCAAGTGTGAGTTGTACACCGATCATAAGAGTTTGAAATACTTCTTCACTCGGAAGGAATTAAACATGAGACAGAAGAGATGGTTAGAGTTGATTAAGGATTATGACCTTACAATCAATTATACACCAGGCAAGGCTAATGTAGTAGCAGATGCCTTAAGCAGGAAGAGTACGGAATATCAACCTACGGAATGGGAGATTCCAAAGGAACTTCGGAAAGAGCTAGAGGACGCTCAGATTTTGTTTATTCAAGGTGATGTTAAGGGAAGTGTAGCAACCATGAGGATTATGGATGAGATGTATTCAGACTTGAAGTATGAGATTATCCGAAAACAAGCGGATGATTTGTTCATTGATGTCTACGGGAGCTTCTATTCTTGTAGACAGTGTTGGGCCTCCAAGAGCAGAGGTTTGTAGAACAGCAGCAGTTTTCCCTTAAGTGGATCACCCAAGGTTTATCGAACTCAGGGTGGAAGAGGTCAAAGATATCCCTCTCATGCAACCCTGCAACCACAAAGCAAGAAGTCTCTTGTGTCCCCAACACACCTAATAGGTGCACTAGTTCGGCGAAGAGATAGTGAAATACATGTGGTATAAATAAGTATGAGCAGTAGTAACGCATGACAGTAGTAACGCAGTAGAAACGAGTAAACAAGCAGCGATAGCAATATTTAGGAACAAGGCCTAGGGATTAGACTTTCACTAGTGGACACTCTCAACATTGATCGCATAATAAATAACTCTTTCTCATATGTGCTACATACACTCTTTTGTTGGATGATGAACACATTGCGTAGGATTACACGAACCCTCAATGCCGGAGTTAACAAGCTCCACAATTCAATGTTCATATTTAAATAACCTTAGAGCATAATAGATCATTGCAAAATAAACCAAGAACTAACATAGTGCACACACCGTCCACATTACACTATGAAGGAGGAATAGATCACATCAATACTATCATAATGATAATTAAGTCCACAATCCGCAAGAGATCATGATCATAGCCTACGACAAGAACCACACGGTGCACACACTAGTCACCTTTACACCATGCAGGGAGGAATAGACTACTTTAATAACATCACATGAGTAGCACACAACTAGTAGCGATACAAAGCTCATCATATGGATCTCAATCATGTAAAGCAGCTCATGAGATCATTGTATTGAAGTACATAGGAGAGAGATTAACCACATAGCTACCGAGTACAGCCCCGAGCCTCGATGGAGAACTACTCCCTCCTCATGGGAGACAAGCAGCGTTGATGAAGATGGCGGTGGTGTCGATGGAGGAGCCTTCCGGGGGCACTTCCCCGTCCCGGCGGCGTGCCGGAACAGAGACTCATGTCCCCCAGATCTTGGCTTCGCGATGGCGGCTGCTCTGGAAGGTTTTTCGTACCGTGGCTTTTCCGTATCGAGGTTTTAGGTCTGGGACCTTTATATAGGCGAAGAGGCGGCGTCAGAAGGTCGAAGGGGCGACGACACCATAGGCTGGCGCGGCCAGGGCCCAGGCCACGCCGCCCTATCATCTGGGGCCCACAGGGCTCCCCTCTGGTGGCTCTCGGGTGTTCTGGATGCTTCCGGGCAAAATAGGAACCTGGGCGTTGATTTCGTCCAATTCCGAGAATATTTCGTTACTAGGATTTCTGAAACCAAAAACAGCAGAAAACAGCAACTGGCCCTTCGGCATCTCATCAATGGGTTAGTTCCGGAAAACGCATAAATATGACATATAATGTGTATAAAACATGTAGATATCATCAATAATGTGGCATGGAACATAAGAAATTATCGATACGTCGGAGACGTATCGCATCCCCAAGCTTAGTTCTGCTCGTCCCGAGCAGGTAAACGATAACAAAGATAATTTCTGAAGTGACATGCCATCATAACCTTGATCATACTATTGTAAGCATATGTAATGAATGCAGCGATCAAAACAATGGTAATGACATGAGTAAACAAATGAATCATAAAGCAAAGACTTTTCATGAATAGTACTTCAAGACAAGCATCAATAAGTCTTGCATAAGAGTTAATTCATAAAGCAATAATTCAAAGTAAAAGGCATTGAAGCAACACAATGGAAGATTAAGTTTCAGCGGTTGCTTTCAACTTGTAACATGTATATCTCATGGATAGTTGTCAATGTAAAGTAATATAACAAGTGCAATATGCAAATATGTAGGAATCAATGCACAGTTCACACAAGTGTTTGCTTCTTGAGGTGGAGAGAAATAGGTGAACTGACTCAACATAAAAGTAAAAGAAAGGTCCTTCAAAGAGGAAAGCATCGATTGCTATATTTGTGCTAGAGCTTTTATTTTGAAAACATGAAACAATTTTGTCAACGGTAGTAATAAAGCATATGAGTTATGTAAATTATATCTTACAAGTTGCAAGCCTCATGCATAGTATACTAATAGTGCCCGCACCTTGTCCTAATTAGCTTGGACTACCGGATCATTGCAATACACATGTTTTAACCAAGTGTCACAATGGGGTACCTCCATGCCGCCTGTACAAAGGTCTAAGGAGAAAGCTCGCATTTTGGATTTCTCGCTTTTGATTATTCTCAACTTTGACATCCATACCGGGACAACATGGACAACAGATAATGGACTCCTCTTTAATGCATAAGCATGTGGCAACAATTAGTGTTCTCATATGAGATTGAGGATATATGTCCAAAACTGAAACTTCCACCATGAATCATGGCTTTAGTTAGCGGCCCAATGTTCTTCTCTAACAATATGCATGCTCCAACCATTAAGGTGGTAGATCTCTCTTACTTCAGACAAGACGGACATGCATAGCAACTCACATGATATTCAACAAAGAATAGTTGATGGCGTCCCCGAAACATGGTTATCGCACAACAAGCAACTTAATAAGAGATAAAGTGCATAAGTACATATTCAATACCACAATAGTTTTTAAGCTATTTGTCCAATGAGCTATATATTGTAAAGGCGAATGATGGAATTTTAAAGGTAGCACTCAAGCAATTTACTTTGGAATGGCGGAGAAATACCATGTAGTAGGTAGGTATGGTGGACACAAATGGCATAGTGGTTGGCGCAAGGATTTTGGATGCATGAGAAGTATTCCCTCTCGATACAAGGTTTAGGCTAGCAAGGTTATTTGAAACAAACACAAGGATGAACCGGTGCAGCAAAACTCACATAAAAGACATATTGTAAACATTATAAGACTCTACACCGTCTTCCTTGTTGTTCAAACTCAATACTAGAAATTATCTAGACTTTAGAGAGACCAAATATGCAAACCAAATTTTAGCAAACTCTATGTATTTCTTCATTAATAGGTACAAAGTATATGATGCAAGAGCTTAAACATGAGCACAACAATTGCCAAGTATCACATTATCCAAGACATTTTATCAATTACTACATGTAGCATTTCCCGTTTCCAACCATATAACAATTAACGAAGCAGCTTTCAACCTTCGCCATGAACATTAAAAGCTAAGAACACATGTGTTCATATGAACCAGCGGAGCGTGTCTCTCTCCCACACAAGCATTTATTCAAACAAAAACAAAAACAAGAAACATACGTGACGCTCCAAGTAAAGTACATAAGATGTGACCGAATAAAAATATAGTTTCAAGAGAAGGAACCTGATAATTTATCGATGAAGAAGGGGATGCCTTGGGCATCCCCAAGCTTAGATGCTTGAGTCTTCTTGAAATATACAGGGGTGAACCACCGGGGCATCCCCAAGCTTAGACTCTTCACTCTTCTTGATCATAGTATATCATCCTCCTCTCTTGACCCTTGAAAAACTTCCTCCACACCAAACTCGAAACAAACTCATTAGAGGGTTAGTGCATAATCAAAAATTCACATGTTCAGAGGTGACACAATCATTCTTAACACTTCTGGACATTGCATAAAGCTACTGGACATTAATGGATCAAAGAAATTCATCCAACATAGCAAAAGAGGCAATGCGAAATAAAAGGCAGAATCTGTCAAAACAGAACAGTCCGTAAAGATGGATTTTATTGAGGCACCAGACTTGATCAAATGAAAATGCCCAAATTGAATGAAAGTTGCGTACATATCTGAGGATCACTCGCGTAAATTGGCTTAATTTTCTGAGTTACCTACAGAGAATTAGACCCAGATTCGTGACAGTAAAAAAATCTGTTCCTGCGCAGTAATCCAAATCTAGTATTCACTTTACTATCAAAGACTTTACTTGGCACAACAAAACACAAAACTAAGATAAGGAGAGGTTGCTACATTAGTAAAAAACTTCCAAGACATAAATATAAAACAAAGTACTGTAGCAAAATAACACATGGGTTATCTCCCAAGAAGTTCTTTCTTTATAGCCATTAAGATGGGCTCAGCAGTTTTAATGATGCACTCGCAAGAAATAGTAGGTGAAGCAAAAGAGAGCATCAAGAGGAAAATTCAAAACAAATTTAAGTCTAACATGCTTCCTATGCATAGGAATATTGTAAATAAACAAGTTCATGAAGAGCAAAGTAACAAGCATAGGAAGATAAAACAAATGTAGCTTCAAAAATTTCAGCACATAGAGAGGCATTTTAGTAACATGAAAATTTCTACAACCATATTTTCCTCTCTCATAATAACTTTCAGTAGCAACATGAGCAAACTCAACAATATAACTATCACATAAAGCATTCTTATCATGAGTCTCATGCATAAAATTATTACTCTCCACATAAGCATAATCAATTTTATTAGTTATAGTGGAAGCAAATTCAACAAAGTAGCTATCATTATTATTCTCATCAAGTGTAGGAGGCATAGTATAATCACAACAAAATTTACTCTCCATAGTAGGTGGCACCAAAAGACCACTATCATTATAATCATCATAAATAGGAGGCAAAGTATCATCAAAGAAAATTTTCTCCTCAATGCTTGGGGGACTAAAAAGATCATGAAAACCAGCTTCCCCAAGCTTAGAACTTTCTATATCATTATCAACAATGGTGTTCAAAGCGTTCATACTAATATTACTACCAAAGCATGCAAATAAGATTTCATAGGTTTTTTAATTTTCGCATCAAACAATCCATGTTTTAAATCAGGAAATAGAATAAGAAGCTCATTCTTGTCCATTATGCCAAACTAGTGTAAACAAGAAACACAAAGATGCAATTGCAGGATCTAAAGGAAATAGCTTCGAGTACTTACAACGGCGAAAATAGCTTAGTAGCCGAGATCCGGAGTGTGAGTACCTTTTACCTTTCCTCCCCGGCAACGGCGCCGTGAAAATAGCTTGATGTCTACGGGAGCTTCTATTCTTGTAGACGAGTGTTGGGCCTCCAAGAGCAGAGGTTTGTAGAACAACAACAGCTTTTCCCTTAAGTGGATCACCCAAGGTTTATCGAACTCGTGGAGGAAGAGGTCAAAGATATCCCTCTCATGCAACCCTGCAACCACAAAGCAAGAAGTCTCTTGTGTCCCCAACACACCTAATAGGTGCACTAGTTCGGCGAAGAGATAGTGAAATACATGTGGTATAAATAAGTATGAGCAGTAGTAACGCAGCAGTAGTAACGCAGTAAAACAGTAAACAAGCAGCGATAGCATTATTTAGGAACAAGGCCTAGGGATTAGATGTAATGTCCCAGGTTTAGAGACGATCGAGGGGTAGATTTTAGAAAGGGATGTGCATTGCATTGTAATTTACGGGGAAATTTCGCTCTTTTAAACAAAAACTGCATCGAAGGGGGACAAGTTTCTCTCTCGACACCTTACAGGGTTAGGGTTTTGAGAGTGCGACAAACTTGTTTCCCATCTAATTAAGGTAGAGTTTTGAGAAGAGAGGGGAGAGTTTGCATCATAACTTAAGTTGCATGATTGAATTCAAACCTAAGTTGAATTTGAATTTCAAATTCAAACATCAAACAAATATCTCATAAATTCAATTGTGAGGAAATTCATTAAGTAAATTATAAATAATAAACAATATGAACAATTAATTATAGTAAAGCTCATCAAAGAAAACTTTGAGCTTTATTGATTAACACACATGATACATTGTCTTTACATTATTCATAACGGAAATAAATGAAATATTACAACACGTTACAAGAATTGGAGAAATTGAAAAATAAAAGAAAATAAAAAGAAAGGTACAAGGATGAATCCTATCCTAAATACTACAAGATCATCTTCACTTGATCTTGAATTTGATGATCTCCGTATCTATTTTGATCAATTGTTGATTCCCTGCACAAAACAAAGCACGACAAGAATTAAGCCAAGTGGCATAGCCACTTGGCAGGTTAGTAAATAAAGGAAATGAAGGGGATATGATCAAGCTGTCGAGCTGATCATCTCCAAGCCAAGTTCAGAGTATCAGGTGTACACACACACACAGCCTGCTCACAGGGTTGTGTGCATGCAGCACACACACACAGTGAGTCACCCAAAGGGGAAGGTGGAGCTGTCGACCAGAGATGCAATGGCTGACCATATAAATGCTTTTCACAGCCAAAACCCTAGTCACTTGTTCAGCCATCGACAAGCAGCAGTGGTAAGTTCACCAAGAACACCAAGAACACCAAGAACACTTAGAACAGGAAGAACAACAAGCCATCAGAAACCATCCAGGGACAGTTTCACCAAGAACTGTCAGCTGTGAGCAAGTACCAGATGGAGTAAAGCACCACAAGCTTGGAAGGAGGAGCAGGGCAAGCAAACCAAGCATCACAGAAGCAACCCTCTACACCAACACTTAATTCTAGGAGCTGGAGTGAGGTATACCACACAAGAACCTGAGCAAGATCATATCTTGCTCATACTTAAGCATGCTTGCATCACAGGGCACGTAAGGGTAGAAAACCCCGGGTGTATCATCATTTGGTTACTAAACCAATTGGTGCCAGCAAGTACAACCAAGGCTAAAAGGAAAATTAAACCAGTGGAACACCGGTTGTGACAACACAAGTGTCAAAACCAGAGAAATCCAAGCATGGATTTAGTCCTTGCAGCCATCCGAATCACAAAGCACCTATTGACCTAGCTAAACCATCGATTGACAGCAACATGTGCCTATCCTAATTATCAACATCAAGGCTACCGGAAATTCACTAGGTGACTAGCCGGTGAGCATCTATCCATCACGTAAAGTTACCTAATAGGGGAGCCATCCCAGGGCAGCACATGAATACCGCCAGGATCACCTCAACCACTTAACCAATTCCAACAAAGAAGCCATGCACGGATATCATCACCCAAAGAGGGTTCAAAAGGAGGGCTAGGGTACACAACCAAGTGTTGGCATCCATCTAACCCTACCAAACTCAATGAAATGATCATAACTCAGAGAGCAGCTCACATCAATTATCCATGTGATAAAGCCAAACTAGACGAGATAATTGAAATACACAAGCAACCAAGAATACATACACTTGCTCAAGATCTAGAAGATCATCGCAAGCCACAAGCAGTGCTTGGGGTAAGCAAGAGCATGCACCAAAGACATGCTTGAGTGCCACACAGGTCAAGTAAAAGCATCAGTGAAACACAAGCCATAGGACAGCAGAAATTCATCAAGCACTGATGAATATATGATCATCAGGGCTTGCCTTAGCATACAAAAGCTTGACAAGGGCAAGTCTGGCAGCAATCCATGAATCATATAAATGAAATAGCCACAGTTAAGCAACAGTTATATCACAGACAATTACATAAATCATTTCCAAATGTATCCAGAAGCACATCAAATACATGAGGTACACTGGACCATAACAAACAAGTAAAATACTTCATGTTCATCACTGAATCATACCATCAAGCTAACAGTAATGCTCAATTGAGCATGTTCATGAGTTAGAGCACAAGAAATAGCCACAATAACACTGGCACTTGCAAATTTGCAACAATAGCAATCTACAGCTAAGCCAGTAAAGCATCCATGATCACACATGAGTGTCAGGCAAGCATAGGAACAAGACAGAGGCACAGGGAGGAACCTAGCATGAATAATAAGCACTGGAATGGCCAGGGCAACAATGGCCAAGGCCAGTTGAGGCAGTGGCTTGAACAGCATGAGCAGCACAGAAGACAACGACAGCACGAGCAAAGACAAAGCAGACACAGCAACTCAAGCAGAACAGCAGCAGCATCACGGCATGGCCGTACCACTATGAGGCACGGTAAGCCTGTGACCAAGCTAGACGAAGAACATGAGGAGAAGAAGGAGATCAAGTAGAAGAAGTGTAGGCGGCGCACATACATGGAGCAGCAGCACCACAGCGTGCCATGGCGGCACGGCGGCACGGACCGGCCACGGCAGCACCCAGCCGCGGCCAAGCCAGGCGGTCGCCGAGGCGCGGGGCTCCAGCGCAACCACGGCGGGGCACACGTCCACGCCACGACGCCAGGATCGACGGCTGCGACGAGGTGGCCGCGGAAACCCTCGGCCATGTCGCAGAGGTGTTGGGGAAGAACGGTGGCGGCGAGGAAACACAGATCGGCGCGGACCGATCAGTGCGCCGTCGTGCGGCCGTTCGATTGCGTCCGATCTCGCCGGCGGGGACGGCCGGTGGCGGTCGGAATAATTCGGCGACGGCGAGGTGACCACGGTGTCGCGAGAGCAAGAGAGAGGTTAGGGTTTCTGCGCGAGGAGAGGGAGAGGACGAATGGGCCGACCGAGCCCAAAGGGTGGCTCGGGTGCGACCTAACCCGTTGGGCCACCCTGACAGGTGGGGCCCAAGGGCATTTAGGTCATTTCCTAATTCCAAAAAATACAGAAACTTTGAAATTATGTAAGAAATGTTAAATAGCTCTAAAAAAATAATTAAAAATATGGAAATAGATCAGCATAAAATTCTCTATCTAATTAAAATATCAAAGAGAATTTTTGAC
>NC_061510.1:300231529-300248840 GCF_022539505.1 Lolium rigidum | reverse complement strand
TAAACATGAGCACAACAATTGCCAAGTATCAAATTATTCAAGACATTTTAGAATTACTACATGTAGCATTTCCCGATTCCAACCATATAACAATTTAACGAAGAAGATTCAACCTTCGCCATGAATACTATGAGTAAAGCCTTAGGACATATTTGTCCATATGCAACAGCGGAGCGTGTCTCTCTCCCACACAATGAATGCTAGGATCCATTTTATTCAAACAAAAACAAAAACAAAAACAAACCGACGCTCCAAGCAAAGTACATAAGATGTGATGGAATAAAAATATAGTTTCAGGGGAGGAACCCGATAATGTTGTCGATGAAGAAGGGGATGCCTTGGGCATCCCCAAGCTTAGACGCTTGAGTCTTCTTAAAATATGCAGGGGTGAACCACCGGGGCATCCCCAAGCTTAGAGCTTTCACTCTCCATGATCATATTGCATCATTTCCCTCTCTTGATCCTTGAAAACTTCCTCCACACCAAACTCGAAACAACTCATTAGAGGGTTAGTGCATAATAAAAATTTATATGTTCAGAGGTGACATAATCATTCTTAACACATCTGTACATTGCATAAAGCTACTGGACATTAATGGATCAAAGAAATTCATCCAACATAGCAAAAGAGGCAATGCGAAATAAAAGGCGAGAATCTGTCAAACAGAACAGTTCGTAAAGACGAATTTTAAAATGGCACCAGACTTGCTCAAATGAAAATGCCCAAATTGAATTAAAGTTGCGTACATATCTGAGGATCATGCACGTAAATTGGCATATTTTTCTGAGCTACCTACAGAGAGGCAGGTCGAAATTCGTGACAGCAAAGAAATCTGTTTCTGCGCAGTAATCCAAATCTAGTATGAACCTTACTATCAAAGACTTTACTTGGCACAACAATGCATAAAACTAAGATAAGGAGAGGTTGCTACAGTAGTAAACAACTTCCAATACTCAAATATAAAATAAAGTACTGTAGTAAAACATGGGTTGTCTCCCATAAGCGCTTTTCTTTAACGCCTTTCAGCTAGGCGCAGAAAGTGTGTATCAAGTATTATCAAGAGATGAAGCATCAACATCATAACTTGTTCTAATAATAGAATCAAAAGGTAACTTCATTATCTTTCTAGGGAAGTGTTCCATACCTTTCTTGAGAGGAAATTGATATTTAATATTACCTTCCTTCATATCAATGATAGCTCCAACAGTTCAAGAAAAGGTCTTCCCAATATAATGGGACAAGATGCATTGCATTCAATATCCAAGACAACAAAATCAACGGGGACAAGGTTATTGTTAACGGTAATGCGAACATTATCAACTTTCCCCAAAGGTTTCTTTATAGCATTATCAGCAAGATTAACATCCAAATAACAATTTTTCAATGGTGGCAAGTCAAGCATATTATAAATCTTCTTAGGCATAACGGAAATACTTGCACCAAGATCACATAAAGCATTGCAATCAAAGTTATTGACATTCATCTTAATGATGGGCTCCCAACCATCTTCTAACTTTCTAGGAATAGAAGCTTCACGTTCTAATTTCTCTTCTCTAGCTTTTATGAGAGCATTTGTAATATGTTTTGTGAAAGCCAAGTTTATAGCACTAGCATTAGGACTCTTAGCAAGTTTTTGCAACAACTTTATAACTTCAGAGATATGGCAATCATCAAAATCTAAACCATTATAATCTAAAGCAATGGGATCATCAACCCCAATGTTGGAAAAAATTTCAGCAATTTTATCACGGGCAGTTTCAGCAGTTTTAGCAGTTCTTTGCAGTTTTGCAGGCTTTGTATTAGGAGTAGAAGCATTGCCAACACCAATTATTTTACCATTGATAGTAGGAGGTGCAGCAACATGTGAACCATTAACATTACTAGTGGTGGTAATAATCCAAACTTTAGCTACATTATTCTCCTTAGCTAGTTTTTCATTTTCTTCTCTTTCCCACCTAGCATGCAATTCAGCCATCAATCTTATATTCTCATTAATTCTAACTTGGATGGCATTTTCTGTAGTGACAATTTTATTTTCAATATCCTTATTAGGCATAACTTTCGATTTCAAAAGATCAACATCAGAGGCAAGACTATCAACCTTAGAAGCGAGAATATCAATTTTATTGAGCTTTTCCTCAACGGATTTGTTAAAAGCAGTTTGTGTACTAATAAATTCTTTAAGCATAGCTTCAAGTCCAGGGGGTGTGTTACTATTATTGTTGTAAGAATTCCCATAAGAATTACCATAACTGTTACCATTATTATAAGGATATGGCCTATAGTTATTACTAGAATTGTTCCGATAAGCGTTGTTGTTGAAATTATTATTTTTAATGAAGTTTACATCAACATGTTCTTCTTGGGCAACCAATGAAGCTAACGGAACATTATTAGGATCAACATTAGTCCTATAATTCACAAGCATAGACATAATAGCATCAATCTTATCACTCAAGGAGGAGGTTTCTTCGACAGAATTTACCTTCTTACCTTGTGGAGCTCTTTCCGTGTGCCATTCAGAGTAATTAATCATCATATTATCAAGAAGCTTTGTTGCTTCACCAAGAGTGATGGACATAAAGGTACCTCCAGAAGCTGAATCCAATAGGTTCCACGAAGAGAAGTTCAGTTCTGCATAAAAGGTTTGGATGATCATCCAAGTACTCAGTCCATGGGTTGGGCAATTTTTAACCAAAGATTTCATTCTTTCCCAAGCTTGTGCAACATGCTCATTATCCAATTGTTTAAAATTCATTATGCTACTTCTCAAAGATATAATTTTAGCAGGGGATAATATCTACCAATAAAAGCATCCTTGCATTTAGTCCATGAATCAATACTATTCTTAGGCAGAGATAGCAGCCAATCTTTAGCTCTTCCTCTTAATGAGAAAGGAAACAATTTTAATTTTATAATATCACCTTCTACATCTTTATACTTTTGCATTTCACACAATTCAACAAAATTATTGAGATGGGCAGCAGCATCATCAGAACTAACACCAGAAAATTGCTCTCTCATAACAAGATTCAAGTAAAGCAGGTTTAATTTCAAAGAATTCTGCTGTAGTAGCAGGTGGAGCAATATGTGTGCATAAGAAATCATTATTATTTGTGGTTGTGAAGTCACACAACTTAGTATTTTCAGGAGTAGCCATTTTAGCAGTAGTAAATAAAGCAAACTAGATAAAATAAATGCAAGTAACTAATTTTTGTGTGTTTTTGATATAGAGTGCAAGACAGTAAATAAAGTAAAACTAGCAACTAATTTTTTTGTGTTTTGATATAATGCAGCAAACAAAGTAGTAAATAAAATAAAGCAAGACAAAAACAAAGTAAAGAGATTGGATTGTGGAGACTCCCCTTGCAGCGTGTCTTGATCTCCCCGGCAACAGCGCCAGAAAATATGCTGGCGTGTAGTTGACGTGGGAGTTAGAAATCTTTGCGGTGTAACTTTTCTTCGTCCCCGGCAACGGCGCCAGAAAAGATGCTTGATGGCGTGTAACTCACACGTTCATTGGGAACCCCAAGAGGAAGGTATGATGCGCACAGCAGCAAGTTTTCCCTCAGAAAGAAACCAAGGTTTATCGAACCAGGAGGAGCCAAGAAGCACGTTGAAGGTTGATGGCGGCGGGATGTAGTGTTGCGCAACACCAGATATTCCGGCGCCAACGTGGAACCTGCACAACACAGCCAAAGTACTTTGCCCCAACGAAACAGTGAGGTTGTCAATCTCACCGGCTTGCTGTAACAAAGGATTAGATGTATAGTGTGGATGATGATTGTTTGCAAAAAACAGTAGAACAAGTATTGCAGTAGATTGTATTCAATGTAAAAGAATGGGACCGGGGTCCACAGTTCACTAGAGGTGTCTCTCCCATAAGATAAATAGCATGTTGGGTGAACAAATTACAGTCGGGCAATTGACAAATAGAGAGGGCATGACCATGCACATACATGATATGATGAGTATTGTGAGATTTAATTGGGCATTACGACAAAGTACATAGACCGCTATCCAGACATGCATCTATGCCTAAAAAGTCCACCTTCGAAGTTATCATCCGAACCCCTTCCAGTATTAAGTTGTAAACAACGTGACAATTGCATTAAGTATGGTGCGTAATGTAATCAATAACTACATCCTTAGACATAGCATCAATGTTTTATCCCTAGTGGCAACAGCACATCCACAACCTTAGAACTTTCTGTCCCTGTCCCCGATTTAATGGAGGCATGAACCCACTATCGAGCATAAATACTCCCTCTTGGAGTTAAGAGCAAAAACTTGGCCGAGCCTCTACTAATAACGGAGAGCATGCAAGATCATAAACAACACATAGGTAATAGATTGATAATCAACATAACATAGTATTCTCTATCCATCGGATCCCGACAAACACAACATATAGAATTACAGTATAGTTGATCTTGATCATGTTAGGCAGCTCACAAGATCCGACAATGAAGCACAATGAGGAGAAGACAACCATCTAGCTACCGCTATGGACCCATAGTCCAGGGGTGAACTACTCACTCATCACTCCGGAGGCGACCATGGCGGTGAAGAGTCCTCCGGGAGATGAATCCCCTCTCCGGCAGGGTGCCGGAGGCGATCTCCTGAATCCCCAGAGATGGGATTGGCGGCGGCGTCGTCTCAGTAAGGTTTTCCGTATCGTGGCTCTCGGTACTGGGGGTTTCGTCACGGAGGCTTTAAGTAGGCGGAATGGCAACGCGGGGGGCCACACGAGGGCCCCACACGCCAGGGCCGCGCGGCCAAGGGCCAGGCCGTGCCGCCCTGTTGTGTCGGCGCCTCGTGGCCCCACTTCCTTTTCCCCTCGGTCTTCTGGAAGCTTCCAATTTCGAGAATATTTCTTTACTAGGATTTCTGAAACCAAAAACAGCAGAAAACAGCAACTGGCTCTTCGGCATCTCGTTAATAGGTTAGTGCCGGAAAATGCATAAATACGACATATAATGTGTATAAAACATGTAGATATCATCAATAATGTGGCATGGAACATAAGAAATTATCGATACGTCGGAGACGTATCAATATCCCTCTCAAGCAACCCTGCAATCACGATACAAGAAGTCTCTTGTGTCCCCAACACACCTAATACACTTGTCAGATGTATAGGTGCACTAGTTCGGCGAAGAGATAGTGAAATACAAGTAGTATGAATGAATATGAGCAGTAGTAACGGCGCCAAAAAAGTGCTTGCTCAGGCGTGCAGTTGATGGTAGTAATATTGCAGGAAGTAAAGATGCAGAGAAAACAAGAAACAAGCGATGATTGCGTATTTGGAAACATGGCCTAGGGATCATACTTTCACTAGTGGACACTCTCAACATTGATCACATAAATAAATAAGTTCTCTTCCTTTGTGCTACATATACTCTTGTTTGATAATGAACACCATTCATTGTGTAGGGCTACAAGAGCACCTCAATGCCAGAGTTAAAAGGCTCCACAACATTCGACATTCATATTTAAGTAACCTTTAGAGCATAATAGATCTTTGCAATTTAAACCGAGTACTAACATAGCATGCACACTGTCACCATCACACTACGAAGGGGGAATAAATCACATCAATACTATCATAGTAATAATTAACTCCATAACCTACAAGAGATTATGATCATAGCCTACGCCAAGTACTACACGATGCACACACTATCACCATTACACCATGAAGGACGAATAGACTACTTTAATAACATCACAACAGTAGCACATAGACTAATAGTGATACAAGCTCATATGAATCTCAATCATGTAAGGCAACTCATGAGATCATTGTAGTGAAGTACATAGGAGAGAGATTAACCACATAGCTACCGGTACAGCCCTTAGCCTCGATGGAGAACTACTCCCTCCTCATGGGAGACATCAGCGTTGATGAAGATGGCGGTGGTGTCGATGGAGATGCCTTCCGGGGCACTTCCCCGTCCCGGCGGCGTGCCGGAACAGAGACTCCTGTCCCCCAGATCTTGGCTTCGCGATGGCGGCGGCTCTGGAAGGTTTCTCGTACCGTGGCTTTTCCGTATCGAAGTTTTAGGCCAGGGACCTTTAAATAGACGAAGAGGCGGAGTCGGAGGGCTGATGAGGCGACGACACAGTAGGGGGGCGTGGCCCACCCCCTGGCCGCGCCAGCCTATCATCTGGGGCCCACAGGGCCCTCCTCTGGTGGCTCTCGGGTGTTCCGGAAGCTTCGTGTGATTCTAAGATGCTGGGCGTTGATTTCGTCCAATTCCGAGAATATTTCCTTACTAGGATTTCTGAAACCAAAAACAACAGAAAATAGGAACTGGCACTTCGGCATCTCGTCAATAGGTTAGTTCCGGAAAACGCATAAATATGACATATATTGTGTATAAAACATGTGAGTATCATCAATAAAGTAGCATGGAATATAAGAAATTATAGATACGTTTGAGACGTATCAAGTATCCCCAAGCTTAGTTCCTACTCGCCCTCGAGTGGGTAAACGATAACAAAGATAATTTCTGAAGTGACATGCTATCATAATCTTGATCATACTATTGTAAAGCATATGAGATGAATGTAGCGATTCGAAGCAATGATGAAGATAATGAGTAAACAAATGAATCATATAGCAAAGACTTTTCATGAATAGTACTTTCAAGACAAGCATCAATAAGACTTGCATAAGAGTTACTCATAAAGCAATAAATTCAAAGTAAAGGCATTGAAGCAACACAAAGGAAGATATAAGTTTCAGCAATTGCTTTCATCTTCAACATATTTATCTCATGGATAGTTGTCAACATAAAACAATATAACAAGTGCAATAGGTAAACATGTAAGAATCAATGCACACAGTTGATACAAGTATTTGCTTCTCAGATAGAAAGAAGTAGGTAAACTGACTCAACAATAAAGTAAAAGATAGGCCCTTCGCAGAGGGAAGCATTGATTACTATATTTGTGCTAGAGCTTTTCATTTTGAAAACAAGAAACAATTTTGTCAACGGTAGTAATAAAGCATATGTGTTATGCATAAGGTATCTTATAAGTTGCAAGCCTCATGCATAGTATACCAATAGTGCTCGCACCTTGTCCTAATTAGCTTGGATTAACACGGATTATCATTGCATAGCATATGTTTCAACCAAGTGTCACAAAGGGGTACCTCTATGCCGCCCGTACAAAGGTCTAAGGAGAAAGCTCGCATTGGATTTCTCGCTTTTGATTATTCTCAACTTAGACATCCATACCGGGACAACATAGACAATGTGATAATGGACTCCTCTTTAATGCATAAGCATTCAACAACAGCTTAATTTTCTCATAAGAGATTGAGGATTAGTTGTCCAAACCGAAACTTCCACCATGAATCATGGCTTTAGTTAGCGGCCCAATGTTCTCCTCTAACATTATGCATACTCAAACCATTTGATCATGAAAATCGCCCTTACTTCAGACAAGACGAACATGCATAACAACTCACATGATATTCAACAAAGGTGTAATAGTTGATGGCGTCCCTAGAAACATGGTTATCGCTCAACGAGCAACTTATAAGAAATAAGATACATAGCTACATATTCTTCACCACAATAGTTTTTAAGGCTATTTTCCCATGAGCTATATATTGTAAAGACAAAGGAATAGAATTTTGAAAGGTAGCACTCAATTAATTTACTTTGGATTGGCAGAGAAATACCATGTTGTAGGTAGGTATAGTGGACACAAATGGCATGGTTGTTGGCTCAACAATTTGGATGCACGAGAAGAATTCCTCTCAATACAAGGCTAGGCTAGCAAGGTTGTTTGAAGCAAACTCAAGTATAAAAGGTGCAGCAAAGCTCACATATGAACATATTGTAACTATTATAAGACTTTACATTGTCTCCTTGTTGTTCAAACACCTTAACCAGAAAATATCTAGACTCTAGAGATCAATCATGCAAACCAAATTTTAACAAGCTCTATGTAGTTATTCATTAATAGGTACAAGGTACATGATGCAAGAGCTTAAAAATGATCTATATGAGCACAAAAATTGCCAAGTATCACATTATTCAAGACATTATACCATTTACTACATGCGGCATTTTCTGTTTCCAACCAAATAATAATTAACGAAGTGGTTTCAACCTTCGCCATGAACATTAAGAATAAAGCTAAGAACACATGTGTTCATATGAACCAGCGGAGCGTGTCTCTCTCCCACACAAGCATTTATTCAGAGAATGAAAATAAAAAAACGAAAATAAAAGCACACAGACGCTCCAAGTAAAGTACATAAGATGTGACCGAATAAAAATATAGTTTCAAGATATGAAACCTGATAATTTGTCGATGAAGAAGGGGATGCCTTGGGCATCCCCAAGCTTAGATGCTTGAGTCTTCTTGAAATATGTAGGGATGAACCACGGGGGCATCCCCAAGCTTTGACCTTTCACTCTCCTTGATCATATTGTATCATCCTCCTCTCTTGACCCTTGAAAACTTCCTCCACACCAAACTCGAAACAAACTCATTAGAGGGTTAGTGCATAATTAAAAATTCACATGTTCAGAGGTGACATAATCATTCTTAACACTTCTGGACATTGCACAAAGCTACTGAACATTAATGGAACAAAGAAATCCATCCAACACAGCAAAACAGGCAATGCGAAATAAAAGGCAGAATCTATCAAAACAGAACAATCCGTAAAGATGAATTTTAAAGAGGCACCAGAATTGCTCAGATGAAAATGCCCAAATTGAATGAAAGTTGCGTACATATCTGATAATCAGGCACGTAAATTGGCAGATTTTTCTGAGTTACCTACAGAGAGGCAGATCGAAATTCGTGACAAAGAAGAAATCTGTTTCGCGCAAGAATCCAAATCTAGTATTGACTTTACTATCAAAGACTTTACTTGGCACAACAATGCAATAAAATAAAGATAAGGAGAGGTTGCTACAGTAGTAACAACTTCCAAGACACAACAAAATAGTAGCAAAATAAAGACATGGGTTATCTCCCAAGAAGTGCTTTCTTTATAGCCATTAAGATGGGCTCAGCAATTTTAATGATGCACTCGCAAGAATTAGTAGTTGAAGCAAAAGAGAGCATCAAGAATCAAATTCAAAACAAATTTAAGCCTAACATGCTTCCTATGCATAGGAATCTTGTAAATAAACAAATTCATGAAGCATGATGCAACAAGCATAGAAAGATAAAACAAGTGTAACTTCAAAAATTTCAGCATATAGAGAGGTGTTTTAGTAACATGAAAATTTCTACAACCATATTTTCGTCTCTTATAATAATATCTAGTAGCATCATGAGCAAACTCAACAATATAACTATCACATAAAGCATTATTATCATGAGTCTCATGCATAAAATAAGTACTACTCCCAACATAAGCATAGTCATTCTTATTAATTGTAGTGGGAGCAAATTCAATAAAGTAGCTATCATTATTATTCTCATCATCAAATATAGGAGGCATAGTATAATAATAACAAGCTTTATCCTCCATAGTAGGCGGCACCAAAAGACCACTATCATTATAATCATCATATATGGGAGGCATATCATAATCAACATAAACTTTCTCCTCAATACCCGGAGGGCTAAAGAGATCATTTTCATCAAAACCGACCTCCCCAAGCTTAGAATTTTCCATATCAATAGCAACAATGGTGTTCAAAGCGTTCATACTAATATCATTGCTACTAGCATGCAAATAAGGTTCCGTAGGTTTTTTAATTTTCGCATTAAACCATTCATGTCTTGACTCAGGAAATAGTACAAAAAGCTCACAGATGTTTTCCATTATGCCTTACTAGTGTAAAACAAGAAACAAAAAGATGCAATTGCAGGATCTAAAGGAAATAGCTTCGAGCACACACACAACGTCACCAGAAAAGTACTTTACCTGGGACCGGAGTATGAGTGCCTTTTACCTTTCCTCCCCGGCAATGGCGCCAGAAAAGTGCTTGATGTCTACATGTGCTTCTATTCTTGTAGACAGTGTTGGGCCTCCAAGAGCAGAGGTTTGTAGAACCGCAACAAGTTTCCCTTAAGTGGATCACCCAAGGTTTATCGAACTCAGGGAGGAAGAGGTCAAAGATATCCCTCTCAAGCAACCCTACAATCACGATACAAGAAGTCTCTTGTGTCCCCAACACACCTAATACACTTGTCAGATGTATAGGTGCACTAGTTCGGCGAAGAGATAGTGAAATACAAGTAGTATGAATGAATATGAGCAGTAGTAACGGCGCCAGAAAAGTGCTTGCTGGCGTGCAGTTGATGGTAGTAATATTGCAGGAAGTAAAGATGCAGTAAAACAGTAAACAAGCGATGATTGCAGTATTTGGAAACATGGCCTAGGAATCATACTTTCACTAGTGGACACTCTCAACATTGATCACATAAATAAATAAGTTCTCTTCCTTTGTGCTACATATACTCTTGTTTGATAATGAACATCATTCGTTGTGTAGGGCTACAAGAGCACCTCAATGCCGGAGTTAACAAGCTCCACAACATTCGACATTCATATTTAAGTAACCTTTAGAGCATAATAGATCTTTGCAATTTAAACCGAGTACAAACATAGCATGCACACTGTCACCATCACACTATGAAGGGGGAATAAATCACATCAATACTATCATAGTAATAATTAACTCCATAACCTACAAGAGATTATGATCATAGCCTACGCCAAGTACTACACGATGCACACACTGTCACCATTACACCGTTAAGGAGGAATAGACTACTTTAATAACATCACAAGAGTAGCACATAGACTAATAGTGATACAAGCTCATATGAATCTCAATCATGTAAGGCAGCTCATGAGATCATTGTATTGAAGTACATAGGAGAGAGATTAACCACATAGCTACCGGTACAGCCCTTAGCCTCGATGGAGAACTACTCCCTCCTCATGGGAGACAAGCAGCGTTGATGAAGATGGCGGTGGTGTCGATGGAGATGCCTTCCGGGGGCACTTCCCCGTCCCGGCGGCGTGCCGGAACAAAGACTCCTGTCCCCCAGATCTTGGCTTCGCGATGGCGGTGGCTCTGGAAGGTTTCTCGTACCGTGGCTTTTCCGTATCGAAGTTTTAGGTCAGGGACCTTTAAATAGGCGAAGAGGAGGAGTCGGAGGGCTAACGAGGCGACGACAAAGTAGGGGGGGCGCGGCCCACCCCCTGGCCGCGCTAGCCTATCATCTGGGGCCCACAGGGCCCTCCTCTGGTGGCTCTCGGGTGTTCTGGAAGCTTCGTGTGATTCTAAGATGATGGGCGTTGATTTCGTCCAATTCCGAGAATATTTCCTTACTAGGATTTCTGAAACCAAAAACAGCAGTAAAACAGAACCGGCACTTCGGCATCTCGTCAATAGGTTAGTTCTGGAAAACGCATAAATATGACATATAATGTGTATAAAACATGTGAGTATCATCAATAAAGTAGCATGGAACATAAGAAATTACAGATACGTTTGAGACGTATCAACCATCTTCTAACTTCCTAGGAATAGAAGTTTCAAGTTTTAGTTTCTCTTCTCTAGCTTTTATGAGAGCATTTGTAATATGTTTTGTAAAGGCCAAATTTATAGCACTAGCATTGGGACTTTTAGCAAGTTTTTGTAAGAACTTTATAACTTCAGAGATGTGACAATCATCAAAATCTAAATCATTATGACCTACAGCAATGGAATCATTGTCCCCAACATTTTGAAAAATTTCAGCAGTTTTATCACAAACAGTTTCCGCAGTTTTAGCAGTTTCAGGCAATTTTGCACGCTTTGCACTAGGAGTAGAAACATTGCCAACACCAATTATTTTACCATTGATAGTAGGAGGTGTAGCAACATGTGAAGCATTAACATTACTAGTGGTGGTAATAGTCCAAACTTTAGCTACATTATTCTCTTTAGCTAGTTTTTCATTTTCTTCTCTTTCCCACCTAGCATGCAATTCAGCCATCAATCTAATATTTTCATTAATTCGAAGTTGGATGGCATTTGCTGTAGTAAAAATTTTATTATCATTATCCTTGTTAGGCATAATTTTCAATTTTAAAAGATCAACATCAGAGGCAAGTCTATCAACCTTAGAAGCAAGAATATCAATTTTATCAAGCTTTTCTTCAACAGATTTGTTAAAAACAGTTTCTGTACTAATAAATTCTTTAAGCATGGCTTCAAGACCAGGGGGTACATTCCTATTATTGTTGTAAGAATTCCCATAAGAATTACCATAACTATTAACATTAGCAGAAGGATATGGCCTATAGTTGTTACCGAATTATTCCTATAAGCATTGTTGTTGAAATTATTACTTTTAATGAAATTCACATCAACATGTTCTTCTTGGGCAACCAATGAAGCTAAAGGAACATTATTAGGATCAACATTAGATCTACCATTCACAAGCATAGACATAATAGCATCAATCTTATCACTCAAGGAGGAGGTTTCTTCAACAGAATTTACCTTCTTACCTTGTGGAGCTCTTTCCGTGTGCCATTCAGAGTAATTGATCATCATATTATCAAGAAGCTTTGTTTCCGCCCCCAAAGTGATGGACATAAAGGTACCTCCAGCAGCTGAATCCAATAGGTTCCGCGAAGAAAAATTCAGTCCTGCATAAAAGGTTTGGATGATCATCCAAGTAGTCAGTCCATGGGTAGGGCAATTCTTTACCAAAGATTTCATTCTCTCCCATGCTTGAGCAACATGTTCATTATCTAATTGCTTGAAATTCATTATGCTACTTCTCAAAGATATAATTTTAGCGGGAGGATAATATCTACCAATAAAAGCATCCTTACATTTAGTCCATGAATCAATACTATTTCTAGGGAGAGATAGCAACCAATCTTTAGCTCCTCCTCTTAAGGAGAAAGGAAACAATTTTAATTTTATAATGTCACCATCTACATCCTTATACTTTTGCATTTCACATAGTTCAACAAAATTATTAAGATGGGCAGCAGAAGATCATCGTAACTAACACCGTAAAAATGCTCTCTCATAACAAGATTTAGTAAAGCAGGTTTAATTTCAAAGAATTCTGCTGTACTAGCAGGTGGAGCAATAGGTGTGCATAAGAAATCATTATTATTTGTGCTAGTGAAGTCACACAACTTAGTATTCTCAACAGTACCCATTTTACCAGTAGTAAATAAAGCAAACTAGATAAAGTAAATGCAAGTAACTAATTTTTTTGTGTTTTCAATGTAGAGAACAAGACAAGAATAAAGTAAAACTAGCAACTAATTTTTTGTGTTTTTGATATAGAGACCAAACAAAGCAGTAAATAATAAGTAAAGTAAAGCGAGACAAAAACAAAGTAAAGAGATTGGATGTGGGAGACTCCCCTTGCAGCGTGTCTTGATCTCCCCGGCAACGGCGCCAGAAATTTGCATGATGGCGTGTAAGGCACACGTCCGTTGGGAACCCCAAGAGGAAGGTGTGATGCGCACAGCAAGCAAGTTTCCCTCGCAAGAAACCAAGGTTATCGAACCAAGTAGGGAGTCAAGGAGCACGTGAAGGTTGTTGGTGGCGGAGTGTAGTGCGGCGCAACACCGGTGATTCCGGCGCCAACGTGGAACTCCGCACAACACAATCAAAGTACTTTGCCCCAACGTAACAGTGAGGTTGTCAATCTCACCGGCTTGCTGTAAACAAAGGATTAGATGTATAGTGTGGATGATGATGTTTGTTTGCGAAGAACAGTAAAGAACAATTGCAGTAGATTGTAACATTGGACCGGGGTCCACAGTTCACTAGTGGTGTCTCTCCCATAAGATAAATAGATGTTGGGTGAACAAATTACAGTTGGGCAATTGACAAATAAAGAAGGCATAACAATGCACATACATATATCATGATGAGTACTATGAGATTTAATCAGTGGCATTACGACAAAGTACATAGACCGCTATCCAAAGATGCATCTATGCCTAAAAAGTCCACCTTCAAAGTTATCATCCGAACCCCTTCCAATATTAAGTTGCAAACAACAGACAATTGCATTAAGTATGGTGCGTAATGTAATCAACACACATATCCTTAGACAAAGCATTGATGTTTTATCCCTAGTGGCAACAGCACATCCACAGCCTTAGAGGTTGCTGTCACTCCCTGCATTCAATGGAGGCATGAACCCACTATCGAGCATAAATACTCCATCTTGGAGTCACAAGTATCAACTTGGCCAGAGCCTCTACTAGCAATTTAGAGCATGAAAGAACATAAACAACATATATGATAGATTGATAATCAACTTGACATAATATTCAATATTCATCGGATCCCACAAACACAACATGTAGCATTACAAATAGATGATCTTGATCATGATAGGCAGCTCACAAGATCTAACATGATAGCACAATGAGGAGAAGACAACCATCTAGCTACTGCTAGGGACCCATAGTCCAGGGGTGGACTACTCACACATCGATCCGGAGGCGATCATGGCGATGAAGAGACCTCCGGGAGATGATTCCCCTGTCCGGCAGGGTGCCGGAGGCGATCTCCTGAATCCCCCGAGATGGGATTGGCGGCGGCGTCTCTGTAAGGTTTTCCGTATCGTGGCTCTCAGTACTGGGGGTTTCGCGATGAAGGCTTTAACTAGGCGGAAGGGCAGGTCAGGGGGCGTCACGGGGCCCCCACACGCTAGGGCCGCGTGGGCCCCCTCTAGGCCGCGCCGCCCTAGTGTGGCGGCGCCCCGTGGCCCCACTTCTTATCTCACTCGGTCTTCTGGAAGCTTCGTGGAAAAATAGGTCCCTAGGCGTTGATTTCGTCAAATTCCGAGAATATTTCCTTACTAGGATTTCTGAAACTAAAAATAGTAGAAAACAGCAACTGGCTCTTCGGCATCTCGTCAATAGGTTAGTGCCGGAAAATGCATAATAATGACATATAATGTGTATAAAACATGTGAGTATCATCATAAAAGTAGCATGGAACATAAGAAATTATAGATACGTTTGGGACGTATCAGTCGGCATAACTCTTTTGACGACTTTGAGCTATTTTAAGTCTATCCCGAATCACCTCGATGACTCCTTGTCTCTCCTTGATGTAGTCTAGTGTAAACTCTTTGTTCTCTCCTGTTTCAAACCAACAGATTGGTGATCTACATTTCCTTCCGTACAATGCTTCGTACGGTGCCATCTGGATGCTACTCTGATAACTATTGTTATATGAGAATTCCGACAAAGGTAAATGGTCCTCACATGAACCTCCAAAGTTCAGAGCACAAGCTCTAAGCATGTCTTCAAGTATCTGATTGGTTCTTTCGGTTTGTCCTCCGGTTTGTGGATGATATGCTCGTATCGAAATCTAACTTGGATCCCAAAGCTTCTTGGAGTTGTTTCCAAAATGCTGATGTGAAAATTGAACCTCTATCTGAGACTATCTTCTTTGGTACTCCATGCTTGCTAACTATTTCCTTAACATATATATCCACAAGCTTCTCCGCAGTATCCTTTGTATTTACTGCTATGAAATGAGCACTCTTGGTAAGTCTATCCACTATTACCCATATCATATCCTTCCTCTTACTAGTCATTGGTAGACCAGTAACAAAATCCATTCCGATTTCATCCCATTTCCACTCCGGTATCTCTAGTGGTGTGAGTAATCCAGCATGACTTCGATGTTCTGCCTTCACTCGCTGACATGTATGGCATTCAGAGACATATTGTGCTATCTCTCTTTTCATGTTGTTCCACCAGAACATCTCCTTCCAATCCATATACATCTTAGTGCTTCCCGGATGTATTGAATAAGGGGTTTCATGTGCTTCTTTTAATATGATTGACTTCACTTCTGGATCATCGGGTACACATATCCTTTTGTGGAAGTATAGTTAATCAAACTCCCCTAGCTTGAATTCCGATGGTCTTCCTTCTCCAATCCTTTTGATTTCTTCTTGGATGAATGATACGTCTCCGACGTATCGATAATTTCTTATGTTCCATGCCACATTATTGATGATATCTACATGTTTTATACACATTATATGTCATATTTATGCGTTTTCCGGAACTAACCCATTGACGAGATGCCGAAGGGCCAGTTGTTGTTTTCTGCTGTTTTTGGTTTCAGAAATCCTAGTAACGAAATATTCTTGGAATTGGACGAAATCAACGCCCAGGTTCCTATTTTGCCCGGAAGCATCCAGAATACCCGAGAGCCACCAGAGGGGAGCCCTGTGGGCCCCAGATGATAGGGCGGCGCGGCCTGGGCCCTAGCCGCGCCAGCCTATGGTGTCGTCGCCCCTTCGACCTTCTGACGCCGCCTCTTCGCCTATATAAAGGTCCCAGACCTAAAACCTCGATACGGAAAAGCCACGGTACGAAAAACCTTCCAGAGCCGCCGCCATCGCGAAGCCAAGATCTGGGGGACAGGAGTCTCTGTTCCGGCACGCCGCCGGGATGGGGAAGTGCCCCCGGAAGGCTCCTCCATCGACACCACCGCCATCTTCATCAACGCTGCTGTCTCCCATGAGGAGGGAGTAGTTCTCCATCGAGGCTCGGGGCTGTACCGGTAGCTATGTGGTTAATCTCTCTCCTATGTACTTCAATACAATGATCTCATGAGTCTGCTTTACATGATTGAGATCCATATGATGAGCTTTGTATCGCTACTAGTTGTGTTCTACTCATGCGATGTTATTAAAGTAGTCTATTCCTCCTGCATGGTGTAAAGGTGACTAGTGTGTGCATCGTGTGGTTCTTGTCGTAGGCTATGATCATGATCTCTTGCAGATTGTGGAGTTAATTATCATTATGATAGTATTGATGTGATCTATTCCTCCTTCATAGTGTAATGTGGACGAGTGTGTGCACTATGTTAGTTCTTGGTTTATTTTGCAATGATCTATTATGCTCTAAGGTTATTTAAATATGAACATTGAATTGTGGAGCTTTTTAACTCCGGCATTGAGGGTTCGTGTAATCCTAGGCAATGTGTTCATCATCCAACAAAAGAGTGTATGTAGCACATATGAGAAAGAGTTATTTATTATGCGATCAATGTTGAGAGTGTCCACTAGTGAAAGTCTAATGTGGTGACCCTGCATACCACTGCATGTTGTAGTATGCCAGTCGTTGATATAACATTCACGAAGTACCATTCCGCAAATATTACATCCCTCAGAGTAGTACAACAGAACATAGCAGGGTCCATAACTCATTCACTTATTATTACAAGCATCAAACATATATTGTCTTGGAGCTCCTCTTGGGTCCTAAGAGGGATACTCCTGGGTTCGAGGTGAACCCAACTCAGCTTACAATATAGG